>NC_053389.1:272615364-272670872 GCF_905171765.1 Bufo bufo
TTGTTAGGGGTCACTACTAGGGTTAGGGGCAGGGGCCAGTGTTAGGGGTCAGTACTAAGGTTAGGGGCAGGGGCCAGTGTTAGGGGCCAGTACTAGTGTTAGGGGCTGGGGCCAGTATTAGGGCATATGGATAGAATAGGAGAGGGTGTGATCCCAGGATGCAGACCCGGTCTCTTTTGGTGGGTTTGCTCCTGAGGAACGTCGCAGGGTGCAAGATGAAGTCATTGCGTCGCCTATGTCACCTCAGTGCGCCGGGAACAGTCGGGCAGGGAACCAGCGGTTTCCTTGTCCCGGCGCTGCTGCAGGCACAATTTTTTTTTTATTCTGTGTATTTTAGACCCATTATTTGTTCAGAATTGCTCATTTCTTATGTTGGCCTCTTCGGAGAGACCCAGCGTTATTAATTCAATTACCGGTATCCTCATTGGCCTCAGAGGATGCCGGTAAGAAGGATGCCCCTCGGCCATGACGCCCGCTGCATGCGTGAGCGGGCGCCATGGTTTCCCATCACTCCAGCGCCATACAGCGCTGGTAGCGAATGGGTTAATCTATTGTTATTTAGTGCAATGTTGTGATTTATGGTTAAACACTTGTTTTTTTCTTGTAGAGTTTTATGTCACCCTAATAGCAATCTGTTGGAAATTACCTTGTTAACATTTGGTTACCAGTCAGGTTGCAGGGTCTACCCCCTGGTTAGTTAACTGAGAAGACCTACATGTACTAGCTCCTGAGAGTAAGACCACAAGTTCCAGAGAACTGTCATCTATGGGACTTCAACTGCTAAAGCTCTTGCGAGCAGGATCCTCACTCCTAGTGTTTCAGTTGTATATTAGCCAGTTACGTTGTGATGTTGTTTTGTTTTGCATATGAGCCCTCTAAATTTATAAAGCGCTGTAGAATTGGTGGTGCTATAAAAATAAATATTATTATCATTATTATTATTATTATTATTATTAATAATAAAAAAGAACTTTTACACCAGAGTACTCCTGAAGAAAAGAGAACAGACAGCTTGAAAAGGTCTAGAACCATTAAAAGGGTTTTCCAAGGCTTTAATACTAAAGACCTATTCTCGGGATCAGTATCTGATCGGTGGTGATTTGACAATCGGGACCACCGCCAATAAGCTGTTTGAGAAAGCATTTGCGCTTCTATGAGCGCCGCGGCCTTCTACTTGCTAACTAAGCACAGTGCCATAAATAGTATAGTATAGTCAGCCATGGGCCTGACCTGCACCTAGGCCATGTGACCAACGAATATAGCCTAGCAAAAATTGAGAGAAGGCTGCAAGCTCCACTGCCTTCTCTAACAGCTGATTAGTAGGGGTCACAGGTGTCGGACCCCACCAATTAGATACTGATGACCTATCCAGAGGATAAAGTCAGCAGTATTGAAGTCTTCGAAAACCACTTTAAGGCTGTGTGGGATAACGCCATAACAGTACAGACTGTTAATGGCAAGGGACCTTATTGCTGTGGGATGCATTCATACATGTGGCCTCACTGTACAGTGGGGCCGCTGTGCGGCTGCTGGATCCCATTGCCTGCTGGAGCGGTGTGGAGGCGTGTCGGTCGCCGCACGGCTCTGCGCCATGGTTAGAGTAGGTTCCCACTTAAACAAGAGGCATCCTTGTCGCGGTAAGTGGGCCTATGCGCTTTGATCAAACTGTATACTAATTGCCTCTATATAGTGCACAGCAAATGATTGATAGCATCGCTGTATAGCCATGTTTTATCATAAGAAATGCTGATAATTGAAAACAGTTGTATATCAGAAGCATAGGTATGAGGATGTGCGATTTAGAGATTCTCTCTACATATCCATACAATTTATGCTATAAACTTCTTTTCCCCCCTCCCCTGAATCAGCACTCCTCCCCATGTGGCTCAGGTGCTTTTTAATTAGCAGAAGTCTGCAAAGGGTTTATATATTCCTACCACATCTCAGTTGGAGTTCCTGAGAGGCTGTGAACAGGTGAGCCATTTGCACCAGTTCACATGCGGCGCTGGACGGCGGCCGTCTCTGCTTCTGTGCCGTGCTGGTGGAGTGATGGGACCCGGGGCCCATGTGGCCTCACTGTACAGTGGGGCCGCTGTGCGGCTGCTGGATCCCATTGCCTGCTGGAGCGGTGTGGAGGCGTGTCGGTCGCCGCACGGCTCTGCGCCATGGTTAGAGTAGGTTCCCACTTAAACAAGAGGCATCCTTGTCGCGGTAAGTGGGCCTATGCGCTTTGATCAAACTGTATACTAATTGCCTCTATATAGTGCACAGCAAATGATTGATAGCATCGCTGTATAGCCATGTTTTATCATAAGAAATGCTGATAATTGAAAACAGTTGTATATCAGAAGCATAGGTATGAGGATGTGCGATTTAGAGATTCTCTCTACATATCCATACAATTTATGCATTCATACAGTTGCAAGAAAAAGTATGTGAACCCTTTTTAATTATATGGATTTCTGCACAAATTGGTCATATAATGTGATCTGATCTTCATCTAAGTCACAACAATAGACAATCACAGTCTGCTTAAACTAATAACACACAAAGAATTAAATGTTACCATGTTTTTATTGAACACACCATGTAAACATTTACAGTGCAGGTGGAAAAAATATGTGAACCCTTGGATGTGAACCTCCTTTTGCATCAATAACTTCAACCAAACGTTTCCTGTAGTTGCAGATCAGATGTGCACAACGTTCAGGAGTAATTCCTGACCATTCCTCTTTACAGAACTGTTTCAGTTCAGCAATATTCTTGGGATGTCTAGTGTGAATCGCTTTCTTGAGGTCAAGCCACAGCATCTCAATCGGGTTGAGGTCAGGACTCTGACTGGGCCACTCCAGAAGGCGTATTTTCTTCTGTTTAAGCCATTCTGTTGTTAATTTACTTCTATGCTTTGGGTCGTTGTCCTGTTGCAACACCCATCTTCTGTTGAACTTCAGCTGGTGGACAGATGGCCTTAAGTTCTCCTGCAAAATGTCTTGATAAACTTGGGAATTCATTTTTCCTTCGATGATAGCAATCCGTCCAGGCCCTGACGCAGCAAAGCAGCCCCAAACCATGATGCCCCCACCACCATACTTCACAGTTGGGATGAGGTTTTGATGTTGCTGTGCTGTGTCTCTTTTTCTCCACACATAGTGTTGTGTGTTTCTTCCAAACAACTCAACTTTGGTTTCATCTGTCCACAGAATATTTTGCCAGTACTGCTGTGGAACATCCAGGTGCTCTTGTGCAAGCTGTAAACGTGTAGCAATGTTTTTTTTTTTTTGGACAGCAGTAGCTTCCTCTGTGGCATCCTCCCATGAAATCCATTCTTGTTTAGTGTTTTACGTATCGTAGATTCGCTAACAGGGATGTTAGCATATGCCAGAGACTTTTGTAAGTCTTTAGCTCACACTCTAGGATTCTTCTTCACCTCATTGAGCAGTCTGAGCTGTGCTTTTGCAGTCATCTTTACAGGAAGGCCACTCCTAGGGAGAGTAGCAGCAGTGCTGAACTTTCTCCATTTATAGAGAATTTGTCTTACCGTGGACTGATGAACAGCAAGGCTTTTGGAGATACTTTTATAACCCTTTCCAGCTTTATGCAAATCAACAATTCTTAATCGTAGCTCTTCTGAGAGCTCTTTTGTGCGAGGCATCATTCACATCAGGCAATGCTGTCATGGTCTTACCTGCTTGCTGCTCTCCTTCGTTTGACATGTGCTGGCGGCCATCTTGGTTTCTGGGTTTCTTGTAGCCTTCCACCCTGCGGCTCCTCCTTCCCCTGGGAGGAGCTGGATGCCTAGCTCATATATATAGGAGGTCTGTGGCTTCAGTTCCTTGCTTGGTCCTCTTGTGTTCACATGCTTCTAAGACTGCTGCTGCTTCTGGTTCCTGATCCTGGCTTCGTCTGACTACCCTGCTGGTTCCTGATCCTGGCTTCGTCTGACTACCCTGCTGGTTCCTGATCCTGGCTTCGTCTGACTACCCTGCTGGTTCCTGATCCTGGCTTCGTCTGACTACCCTGCTGGTTCCTGATCCTGGCTTCGTCTGACTACCCTTCTGGTTCCTGACCTCTGGCTTCGCAAAGACTCTGCTCGGTTTCACCATCCGTTTGGACTTTTGCTTTACAGCTTTATTTTCAATAAAGCCTTCCTATTTTCACTTATCTCTTGTTGTACGTCTGGTTCATGGTTCCGTGACAAATGCTTCTTGTGAAAAGCAAACCCAGAACTGGGCAGCTGTAACCAACACCTCCAATCTCATCTCATCGATTGGACTCCAGTTGGCTGACACCTCACTCCAATTAGCTCTTGGAGATGTCATTAGTCTAGGGGTTCACATACTTTTTCCACCTGCACTGTGAATGTTTACATGGTGTGTTCAATAAAAACATGGTAACATTTAATTCTTTGAGTGTTATTAGTTTAAGCAGACTGTGATTGTCTATTGTTGTGACTTAGACGAAGATCAGATCAGATTTTATCACCGATTTGTGCAGAAATCCATATCATTCCAAAGGGTTCACATATTTTTTCTTGCAACTGTATAATGTAGGGCCCCAGGGAGTACCATTGAGGGAGATTGCCACTGTGAACTTTAAGTACTACTGCCACCAGTATAGCCACTACCACTACCATCCTCATAGTGCCTCCCTGGAGAGTCACTGCATTGCAAATGGCCAACACCAGTGGGTGGGGTTTCAGACACATGCAGACGCTGCAATATGTGTCCCTACCAAAAAATTCTGTAGTTTATTCTATATGCTAAATTTGCATTTGGTAGCTGTTCATATGTGGTCCAAAGAAGTGTCAAAGCAAACAAAAGAAACCATAACTAGGTTCAAAAGTTTATAAAAGTCAGCTAAAGTGGACGATTGCAAAGTTCTTTCCTAGGCACAGCAAAACCTCTCACAAGATCAACCCAGGTCCAGAACACTCTCAGGAAGGGAGCACATCATTGTCAAAGTCTTCAGTTAAGAGGGAACCTTATAAATGTAAATCAAGAGGTTTTATCTCAAGATGCAAACCACTGCTAACACTCCAGAACAGACAGGCCATTATTTTGACAGATTAAACCAGTGAGCTGTTCCTGTTCTGTTCTTATCATTCTGTGAGAAGAATCGGCCAATTTCAAAAAATTATAAATGTGTGGAAGGTAGAGATGTTTTAAAAAATTTGATTCAAACGAGTTGCCGAATTTTACCAAAACATTCAATTCAATCTGAATTTATTTGTGATGAATTGCATTAAAATACCGCTATTTCCTGCCGGCAGAGAGCCTGCATAGTAGTGTAGAACACTGTTCATTGCAAAAACATATATAGGTAGTCCAATATGTGTAGTGAAAGAGTGCTGCGAGTCAGAATATCACGCAGATGACAGGCATACCTCTTAGAATCACTTCACAGTTCACTTATTTGGTCAGTTACGGGGCCAAAACTGACCAAATAACTCAAGTGTGAACTCAGCCTTACGGGTCAATGTTAGCATCAGGTATAAAGAACCGTGCAGTGGCCCAAGATTGCACTATAGAGTGAAAGAGCGCAACCCTTTTACACAGTCAGCTGATTCCACATCGATTTCTACAGAACCTGTTCTGGTATACGCTGATACAAGTAATGAGTGGAGAGGGTGTCAGCAGTAAGTTTGTATAGACGTCACTGTTTATTTTGCCCTTCTTCTTATCAGTCATAAGAACAACCCCCAAAAAACGGATCCTGTCTATTGAGCATCCACCTTCACAAAGTCAGCATTTGGTCAGTAATCCATCAGTAAGGCCCAAAACAAAAAAACAGGAGTGGATCCAAAATAGAGATGACATGTAACTGGAAATTTTGCATGTCTTCTCTGTTTTGCACCCACTCCTGCTTTTGGCTTCCAAATCATGAACAAATCCTGCAAAATAGGGACCTTATGATACAGGCCTTATGGCTGCTCCAAATACAGGATCCGTCGTGTTTCGCATTTTTCCGTCCTTCTGACAGATCAGAAGAAGGGTAAAATAAATGGTGATCTTAAAGGGTTTCTACCACCAGATTTTCACCTATTTAGCTGTCTGACACTAGCGATCTGCTAGTGTCTGCTGTACCTAACAATGTTAATGTATTACCTTTGTCTGGAGCGGTTAAGCTTAAAAACGTAGATTTATTGATATGCAAATGAGCCTCTAGATGCTATGGGGGCGTCTTTTCAGCACCTAGAGGCTCCGTCTACTCACTATTTCTGCGCCGTGTGCTTCTGTATTCGGCGCAGGCGCAGTGACTGTCGGACCGCTCCCTGCGCAGTGAAGATGCCGGCGCAGGGAGTGGTCTGACAGTCACTGCGCCTGCGCCGAATACAGAAGCACACGGCACAGGCGCGAGAATTCGGCCAAGATGGGGAGAAGTAGGCTGTCAATCTAGAGGAGAGGCGCGGGCTGGAGGGACACGCTGGGCGGCAGAAATAGTGAGTAGACGGAGCCTCTAGGTGCTGAAAAGACCTAGAGGCTCATTTGCATATCAATAAAACCTAGAGGCTCATTTGCATATCAATAAAACTACGTTTTTAAGCTTAACCGCTCCAGACAAAGGTAATACATTAACATGGTTAGGTACAGTAGACACTAGCAGATCGCTAGTGTCAGACAGCTAAATAGGTGAAAATCTGGTGGTAGAAACCCTTTAACAAAGACAAACAGGGACAATAGTGGCCCCGACAAAGACAGGTGAGGTGGCAACAGCATGAGGAGTCAACACAGTGGCCCAGTGACAGAGTTACAAGGGTGGCAACAGCATGAGGAGTCAACTGTCACGCTCTAATGTGGGAGGGAAACCCCACACCGAACATAGGAGGGAAAGGGGAAAGGAAATAAGGCCTGAAAACTAGGGAAGGAAGATGGACACCTCCTAGGGAAAACCCTAACCAAAGCCCTGACTGACTACCAGTATGGAAAACGTATCTTAGCTTGTCACTGTGGAGTGATCAAGCTGGTAGACGATCATAAGGAGCATTACCACGACCCAGTACAGGATGCAATAAAGTTTATTTTGAGACAACGCGTTTCGGGGTCTCGACGGCCCCTTTATCAAGTCTGTGTCACCCTAGTTTTTTGTGCAGCTGGGTGTGTACTGCCTGGTTTCTTCTAAAAAAGGCGCATGTCCGTACCTTAATTTTGTTCTTGTTACACTTTGAGTGAGTGTAGCGGTTCACCGCTACACTCACTCAAAGTGTAACAAGTAACAAAAGTGTAACAAGAACAAAATTTTAAGGGTTTCTACCACCAGACAAGAACAAAATTAAGGTACGGACATGTGCCTTTTTTTTTGAAGAAACCAGGCAGTACACACCCAGCTGCACAAAAAACTAGGGTGACACAGACTTGATAAAGGGGCCGTCGAGACCCCGAAACGCGTTGTCTCAAAATAAACTTTATTGCATCCTGTACCGGGTCGTGGTAATGCGCCCTATGATTGTCTACCAGTTTGATCACTCCACAGTGACAAGCTAAGATACGTTTTCCAATATATACCCGAGTGGCGACTTCGTCCCAAGGGGCTTCTTGACGCATCTGGCAGCACCGACCTGCACCTTTTATACTTCACAGCTCACCTGCAATACGGTTGCACTTAACTTCGGTGCAAGCATAACAGGTGAGTCTATCGCATCCACCAGCTCTTTGAAAGAAGCTGTTGTACCTCGATTTACTTACCCTATGAGCGCCTTTCTCACCCTTTGGCCGTTACCTGACTACCAGTATGAACAGACCCCAAAGGTAGGTGAGTTCATACACAGGAATACCTAAAGTCCTATCTAACCCAAAAGGACCCTGGTACTAATGACAGGAATGAGACAACCCGTTCCTCCAAAAGGTAGGATGAACGGGAGTCTCCCTGAGGCCTAATACAAAACAAGGAAATGCAACACACAGAAAAGTCTAAATAAAGTACAAAAGAGAAAAGTAACACTTAACTTCCAAGAAGCTATGGCAGGACCAGGAACTCAACCGAGATCCAAACACCAGCGATTTACAGGTCCAACTGAAGCTATAAACCGCATAGCATTGTGTGAGAAACAACTATACATTAAGAAAGAGCCACATTGGAGGGCTGATACTTTTTGCCCTCTACTTACATTAGATAATATGCACTTGCACTTTTATATTTAATGCATTCATTTGCATTGTGGATACTCTTTTTAAGGCCTCATGCACACGACCGTTGTGTGCATCCGTGGCCGTTGTGCCGTTTTCCGTTTTTTTTTCGCGGACCCATTGACTTTCAATGGGTCCGTGGACAAATCGGAAAATGCACTGTTTTGCAGCCGCATCCGTGATCCGTGTTTCCTGGCCGTGAAAAAAATATGACCTGTCCTATTTTTTTCACGGCCAACGGTTCACGGACCCATTCAAGTCAATGGGTCCGTGAAAGAACACGGATGCACACAAGATTGGCATCCGTGTCCGTGCTCTGTGGCCATAGGTTAGTTTTTATACAGACGGATCCGAAGATCCGTCTGCATAAAAGCTTTTTCATAGCTGAGTTTTCACTTCGTGAAAACTCAGAACCGACAGTATATTCTAACACAGAGGCGTTCCCATGGTGATGGGGACGCTTCAGGTTAGAATATACTAACAGAACTGTGTACATGACTGCCCCCTGCTGCCTGGAAGGTGCTGCCAGGCAGCAGGGGGCAGCCCCCCACCTGTAGTTAACACATTGGTGGCCAGTGTGGCCGCCCCCCCCTCCCTCCCCTGTAGTTAACTCATTGGTGGCCAGTGGGCCCCCCCCTCCCCTGTAGTTAACTCATTGGTGGCCAGTGGGCCCCCCCTCCCCTGTAGTTAACTCATTGGTGGCCAGTGCGGCCGGCCCCCCTCCCTCCCCTGTAGTTAACTCGTTGGTGGCCAGTGGGCCCCCCCCTCCCTCCCCTGTAGTTAACTCGTTGGTGGCCAGTGGGCCTTCTCCCCTCCCTCCCTCCCCCTCCTAATTAAAATCTCCCCCCTATCATTGGTGGCAGCGGAGTGTACCGATCGGAGTCCCAGTTTAATTGCTGGGGCTCCGATCGGTAACCATGGCAACCAGGACGCTACTGCAGTCCCGGTTGCCATGGTTACTTAGCAATTTGTAGAACCATTATACTTACCTGCGAGCTGCGATGTCTGCGTCCGGTCGGGAGCTCCTCCTACTGGTAAGTGACAGGTCCGGCCGGGAGCTCCTCCTACTGGTGAGTGACAGGTCATGTCACTTACCAGTAGGAGGAGCTCCCGGCCGGACCTGTCACTTACCAGTGAGGGAGGGAGGGGAGAAGGCCCACTGGCCACCAACGAGTTAACTACAGGGGAGGGAGGGGGGGCCCACTGGCCACCAACGAGTTAACTACAGGGGAGGGAGGGGGGCCGGCCGCACTGGCCACCAATGAGTTAACTACAGGGGAGGGGGGGCCCACTGGCCACCAATGAGTTAACTACAGGGGAGGGGGGGGGGGGGCCGGCCGCACTGGCCACCAATGAGTTAACTACAGGGGAGGGAGGGGGGGGGCGGCCACACTGGCCGCCAATGTGTTAACTACAGGGGGAGGGGGCTGCCCCCTGCTGCCTGGCAGCACCTGCCAGGCAGCAGGGGGCAGTCATGTACACAGTTCTTTTAGTATATTCTCACCTGAAGCGTCCCCATCACCATGGGAACGCCTCTGTGTTAGAATATACTGTCGGATTTGAGTTTCACGATGTAACTCAAATCCGACAGTATATTCTAACATAGAGGCGTTCCCATGGTGATGGGGACGCTTCAAGTTAAAATATACCATCGGATTGGAGAAAACTCCGATCCGATGGTATATTAACTCCTGACTTTTCATTGAAAGTCAATGGGGGACGGATCCGTTTGAAATTGCACCATATTGTGTCAACGTCAAACGGATCCGTCCCCATTGACTTGCATTGTAATTCAGGACGGATCCGTTTGGCTCTGCACAGCCAGGCGGACACCAAAACGACTTTTTTTTCATGTCCGTGGAGCCTCCAAAAATCAAGGAAGACCCACGGACGAAAAAACGGTCACGGATCACGGCAAAACGGAACCCGTTTTTGCGGACCGCAAAAAAATACGGTCGTGTGCATGAGGCCTTAGTGTACTTTTTGTATAGGAGCTCCTTTTATATACAGGCATTTTTACCTTTGGTCACTTACCCCATTACTCTGTTATACTGGATAAACTCTCCCAGGATTGTACTGCACTTTTTTGCACTTGTTCGTCATCTCTTTGTATATGTTTTTAACTATATGCTCAATAAAATAATATTTTTTAGCTTAATAGTTCTCAGTGTTTCTTTATAGGTTATGGAGGAAGAGACCTTCAATGACGTCAGTGAGGACAAGGAACGGGACATGGCTAGCTTGGTTTCCAACCTTGTGCAAATAGGGAGTTTGCGGTTGTGCAAATGGACTGTTTGCGGTTGTTTGCGGTGCATTAAACGGGGAGTTTGGTCTGTCAGAGTTTGGTCTGTCACTGTGAAGCGGGTGTAACCCTTACACTACCTTATCGATACAACATCATACCTGATGTTTTCAAGCACGTTATTCCAAACAATTTAGGAATGTTAGGTGATTTATGCCCTTTATGGATTAAAACCCGACTCTGCGTCAACTACGAAATTTTCCATGGGAGTTTTGCCATGGATCCCCCTCCGGCATGCCACAGTCCAGGTGTTAGTCCCCTTGAAACAACTTTTCCATCACTATTGTGGCCAGAAAGAGTCCCTGTGGGTTTTAAAATTCGCCTGCCTATTAAAGTCTAAGGCGGTTCGCCCGTTCGCGAACATTTGCGGAAATTCGTGTTCGCGAACGGAAAATTTTATGTTCGCGACATCTCTACGGCTGAGAGGGAGGATAAACTGAATTATTATTAAGACATTCTATGTAGTCAGTTTGCCGCTGCCTATGTGTGCCATCGCCCATCCTCACAAAGGTTTGGGCTCTCTGCACTCACGTTCCACTGCCATAGCTGCTGGGGGGGGGGGGGGGCAGGAGCAGTACCATCCACGGTACTCCATTGAGGCTGGCAACACATGGTTTGATTTGACATGTTTACCTTGTGGATAAATAGGTGTCTGTGTTGTTTCTGCTACTGGCCACACCCTTAACGTCCAGGTGTTGCTATTGTGGTCATTTAACTTTCTCTATTTATATTTATAGTTGTATCTATACAGCTAAGTATAACAAACAGTAAAGTGCATGTGCAAGCTGTAGGAGATAATAAATGAATAGCATGACCAAGAATGGTTCAAAAGGCAGAGAACCGCAATAGAGATAGTCAGACATGCGGTCCAAACAAAACAAAGTCACATACCGTATATAAAGGTAACAGGTCCACAGGAAGACTGCACACTCCACCCAGCCACGTACAACACCAAGGGTCCCCGAAAGGTGACAACAAACCCCCTGTGACGCCTGCTGTGGTTGGTCTTCCACCTCCTCAAAGCCCCCTTCCTCCTCTGACTCCTCTTCTTCAGACTCCTCTCTCTGCGTTGCCACAGGTCCAGCAATCGACGACGACAAGGCTGCTTCTGGTGGTGATGGTGACCACAACTCTTCCTCTTCATGCTCATCTACGGCCTGATCCAGCACTCTTCGCAGGGCACGCTCCAGAAAAAACGCATATGGGATGAGGTCGATGATGTTGACTTGGGTTTGACTGACCAGGTTTGTCACCTCCGCAAAAGGACGCATGAGCCTACAGCCATTGTGCATGAGCGTTCAGTAATGCGGCCAAAAAATACCCAGCTCCGCAGAGGCTGTCCTCTTTTTTTTTTTTTTTTTAAATCAGTTCTTACCAGTTTAATCTCTGTTTTGTCCCCTATCAGGGGCCGGTGTATGGAATAGATTTTAGGAACCGGGAGATGAAAAAGATGCTTGGTCGGTCCTCTTACTTCCAACTTGGGGCACGGCGCGTGCGCCGTGCAATGTACTGTGCTATCCTATATGAGTGGTATGTTAAGTAGTACTATTCCTATCAGTTTAATCCCTGTTACGTCCCCTATCAGGGGCCGGTGTGGTGTATGGAGTCGATTTTAGGAACCGGGAGATGGAAAAAGATGCTTGGTCGGTCCTCTTACTTCCAATTTGGGGCACGGCGCATGCGCCGTGCAATGTACTATGCTACCCTATATGAGTGGTATGTTAAGTAGTACTATTCCTATCAGTTTAATCCCTGTTACGTCCCCTATCAGGGGCCGGTGTGGTGTATGGAATAGATTTTAGGAACCGGGAGATGGAAAAAGATGCTTGGATGGTCCTCTTACTTCCAATTTGGGGCACTGCGCGTGCGCCGTGCAATGTACTGTGCCACCCTATATAAGTGGTATGTTAAGTAGTACTATTCCTATTAGTTTAATCCCTGTTACGTCCCCTATCAGGGGATGTGTATCGAATAAAGTTTAGACAACCGCAAAG
The DNA here is from genome assembly GCF_905171765.1 of Bufo bufo. NCBI lineage: Eukaryota > Metazoa > Chordata > Amphibia > Anura > Bufonidae > Bufo > Bufo bufo. The sequence goes on from NC_053389.1 coordinate 272,627,784, forward strand.
AGTTGTCAATAGTTGACACACTCATGACATAAATTTTATTCCTCTATGCGTCAATCTTGGTGTAGTGATGACTGTGCTCGTGCGCACGTTTGGGAGATTGCAGGCGATGGCGGTTTTTCAAAGCCTATGGTCGTGCTGAGGTAGTTCAGTGACAGTTAAGTGACCCAGAAAACAATGATTCTGCAGTGTTGGCCTAGTAGGCTTTAATGATCACCTTAGATGATCTCAAAGAAAATTTATGTTTTTTCTATGCAAAATTATCCAGTCGATCGCATTTGGTCTGTTCACAATGAAGGAACTACCTTATCATCTGCGGTGTGCCAACACACTCATAGAGGTGATCGCTTCATTGTGATACGCAAGCCCCTTCACCACAACAAGGTAACGATCACGAAGGGGAATTGACACATGTATGTGCCTTTTTTTTTGTTTTGTTTTTACAGCCACAGTGCAGCACCAGAGGCCAGAAAAATTAGGCATGTACACATGCCTGAAAAACTAGGTATTGATGTTTTCCAGGCAGAAAGTGCACTAAAACATTGCGGCTTGAACACTAGTTGGTGGCGGAGAAGTCATGCAAGTCATCCGGCATGCAGAGATTAAATACAGCAGCGTGGGGACCATTTTTAGCCCAAGGCATCTCATCAGGCCTTTTTTAGTCAAATGCATCCCCCACTGTCAGTCCCTTCGGGATCCATGCCTCATTTATCTTAATAAAGGTGAGGTAATCTAGACTTTAATGACCTAGGCGACTTCGATTCTCAGTGACAATACCTCCTGCTGCGCTGAAGGTCCTTTCTGACAGGACACTTGAAGCGGGGCAGGCCAGAAGCTCTATCGCAAATTGGGATAGCTCAGGCCACAGCTCAAACCTGCACACCCAGTAGTCCTCAGAGTGTCGATATCTGCAGTTAAGGCGAGGTAGTCTGCTGCCTGTCGGTCGAGTCGTTTTGTGAGGGTGGACCCTGAAGGGCTGTGGTGATGCGTAGGACTTAAAGGGTTTCTATCACTTTGTTTCACCTATTTAGCTTTCAGACACTAGCGATCCGCTAGTGTCTGCTTTATCTAACCATCCTAATATAAGAGCTTATTGTCCTGCCGTTTAGCTAAAAAAATAACTTATATAGATATGCAAATGAGCCTCTAGGTGCTATGGGGGCGTGATTAGCACCTAGAGGCTCCGTCTACCTTAACAAACTGCCGCCGCCCAGCGCGTCCCTCCAGCCCGCCCATCTCCAGCTGAAGCGATCCTCTCCGTGCGCGTCTCTGTTCTGCGCATGCGCAGTGAATGTCTGATCGCTTCCCTGCTCAGACATCTCCACTGCGCCTGTTCCTCGGAGCACTATGACGTCATCGGCGCAGGCGCAGTGGAGATGTCTGAGCAGGGAAGCGATCAGATATTCACTGCGCATGCGCCGAATACGAGGAGCATCGCATTCCGGAGGAGATGGGCGGGCTGGAGGGACGCGCTGGGCGGCGGCAGTTTGTTAAGGTAGACGGAGCCTCTAGGTGCTAATCACGCCCCCATAGCACCTAGAGGCTCATTTGAATATCTATATAAGTTATTTTTTTAGCTAAACGGCAGGACAATAAGCTCTTATATTAGGATGGTTAGATAAAGCAGACACTAGCTGATCGCTAGTGTCTGAAAGCTAAATAGGTGAAACGAAGTGATAGAAACCCTTTAAAAAGCTCTGCATGTCCTCCATGAACAACACGTCTGTAAAGCGTCCTGTCCTTGCCAGTGTGGTCGTGGTAGGAGGAGGATTACTTTCACCTCTTCCCCTGTTAGATTCCCGTTGTGCGATGACATCACCCTTATACCCTGTGTAAAACATACTTTTTAACTTGTTTTGGAACTGCTGCATCCTTTCCGACTTCTGGTAATTTGGTAACATTTCAGCCACTTTCTGCTTATACCGGGGGTCTAGTAGCGTGGCCACCCAGTACAGGTCGTTCTCCTTCAGCCTTTTTATACAAGGATCCCTCAACAGGCATGAAAGCATGAAAGACCCCATTTGCACAAGGTTGGATGCCGAGCTACTCATTGAAGGTCTGTTCTTCCCCCCAGCCACGTACAACACCACGGGTACCAGATAGGTGACAACGGGCACCCTGGGATGCCTGCTATGGTTGGTCTTCCTCCTCCTCAAAGCCACATTCCTCCTCTGACTCCTCTTCCTCAGACTCCTCTTCAAGCGTTGCCGCAGGTCCAGCAAGCGATGCTGATAAGGCTGTTTCTGGTGTTGATGGTGACCACAACTGTTCCTCTTCCTCTTCACGCTCATCTACGGCCTGATCCAGCACTCATCGCAGGGCACACTCCAGGAAGAAAACAAATGGGATGATGTCGCTGATGGTGCCTTCGGTGCGACTGACTAGGTTTGTCACCTCCTCAAAAGGACGCATGAGCCTACAGGCATTGCGCATGAGCGTCCAGTAACGTGGCAAAAAAATACCCAGTTCTGCAGAGGCTGTCCTAGCACCCCGGTCATACAAATACTCGTTGACGGCTTTTTCTTGTTGGAGCAGGCGGTCGATCAATAGGAGTGTTGAATTCCAACGTGTCAGGCTGTCGCAAATCAAGCGCCTCACTGGCATGTTGTTTCGCCGCTGAATATCGGAAAAGTGCGCCATGGCCGTGTAGGAACGCCTGAAATGGCCACACACCTTCCTGGCCTGCTTGAGGACGTCCTGTAAGCCTAGATACTTATGCACAAAGCGTTGTATGATCAGATTCAACACATGTGCCATGCACGGCACATGTGTCAACCTGCCCAAATTCAATGCCGCCAACAAATTGCTTCCGTTGTCACACACCACTTTGCCGATCTCCAGTTGGTGCGGAGTCAGCCACTGATCCACCTGTGCGTTCAGGGCGGACAGGAGTGCTGGTCCGGTGTGACTCTCTGCTTTCAGGCAAGTCAACCCCAAGACGGCGTGACACTGTCGTATCTGGCATGTGGAATAGCCCCTGGGGAGCTGGGGGGTGCAGTTGATGTGGAGCAAGACGCAGCAGCAGAAGAGGACTCAGCCGAGGAGGTTAGCGAAGAGGATGGAGTAGGAGGAGTAGAGGAGGTGGCAGCAGGCCTGCCTGCAAGTCGTGGCAGTGTCACCAACTCCTCTGCAGAGCCACGCATTCCATGCTTGGCAGCCGTCAGCAGGTTTACCCAATGCGCAGTGTATGTGATATACCTGCCCTGACCGTGCTTTGCAGACCAGGTATCAGTGGTCAGATTGAACCTTGCCCCAACACTGTGTACCAGACATGCCATGACTTCCTTTTCCACAATAGAGTACTGGTTGGGGATTGCCTTTTGTGAAAAGAAAATTTGGTCGGGTACCTTCCACTGCGGTGTCCCAATAGCAAATTTTTTTTTGAAGGCCTCAGACTCCACCAGCTTGTATGGTAAAAGCTGGCGTGCTAAGAGTTCCAAGAAGCCAGCTGTCAGACGCCGGGCAAAGGGGTGACTCTGTGACATTGGCTTCTTACGCTCAAACATTTTCTTGACAGACACCTGACTGTGGGCAGATGAGCAGGAACTGCTGAAGGTGAGAGGCGGAATGGCGGATGGTTGAGAGGGGTCAATGAGGACAGCAGTGGTTGACGTCGCTGAAGATGCTGGACCAGGAGGAGGATGGTGGCTTTGAGTTTGTGTGCTGATTGTACTCATCATGTGTTGATCCCATAGGCGTTTGTGATGTGAGATCATGTGCCTTCGCAAAGCAGTTGTACCTAGGTGGGTGTTGGACTTCCCACAACTCAGTTTCTTTTGGCACAGGTTGCAAATGGCATCGCTGTTATCAGAGGCAGACACACAAAAAAAATGCCACACTGCTGAGCTTTGCAATGACGGCATTCTGGTGGTGGCAACAGCATGCGTTGATTGGCGTGCTGTCTGGCTGACCCCGGGTGCTGATACATGCTGTCTGACTGTGCCACTAGCTCCTTGCAATGACCTCCCCCTGCTTCCAACTCGTCTCCTCCTCCTCTCTGTCTCCCCATCTGAACTTTCACCCTGTTCTTCTTCTCTTCGATTGGGCACCCACGTGACATCCACGGACACACCGTCATCATCAACCGCATCACTTGTATCTGACAACTCAGCAAAGGAAGCAGCAGCGGGTACAACATCATCATCATCACACCGTACGTGCATGTGTGTAATGCTGCCTGACTGAGACATATCCCTGTTATCTACATCCTCTGGCAATAATGGTGGTGCATCACTCATTTCTTCCAACTGATGTGTAAATAACTCCTCTGACAGATCAAGTTAAGCAGCTGTGGTGCTAGTGTTGGTGGTGGCGGCAGGCGGGCGAGTGGCAACTTGAGAGGTGCCCGAAGCTGAGCTGGAGGAGGATGGTGCGTCAAGGTTCCGAGCGGAAGCTGTAGAAGATTGGGTGTCCTGTGTTAGCCAGTCAACTATGTCCTCAGAACTTTTCGAGTTCAGGATACTTGGCCTCTGAACACTGGTCATTATTCTAGTGCCAAAGGAAATCACAGCACCACGACCACGACGGCCCCTGCGGGGTGGCCTGCCTCTGCCTGTCATTTTTTTTTAGATTAGTGGTACTATGCGTGCAAGCTACCAGATATGAGTGGTGGGCGCTGGCAGTAGTGGGCACAGTACACGCTGTGGGCCTGACACACGCTGGCAGGCAACTGCAATTATATTACAGAGAAAAAATTGTTTTACTGTTTTAAATGCAAGCTACTGTGACACCAGATATGAGTGGTGGGCACTGGCAGTAGTGGGCACTCTGTGGGCCTGACACATGCTGGCAGGCAACTACAATTATATTACAGAGAAAAAATTGTTTTACTGTTTTAAAGGCAAGCTACTGTGACACCAGATATGAGTGGTGGGCACTGGCAGTAGTGGGCACAGTACACTCTGTGGGCCTGACACACGCTGGCAGGCAACTGCAATTATATTACAGAGAAAAAATTGTTTTACTGTTTTAAATGCAAGCTACTGTGACACCAGATATGAGTGGTGGGCACTGGCAATAGTGGGCACAGTACACTCTGTGGGCCTGACACACGCTGGCAGGCAACTGCAATTATATTACAGAGAAAAAATTGTTTTACTGTTTTAAATGCAAGCTACTGTGACACCAGATATGAGTGGTGGGCACTGGCAGTAGTGGGCACAGTACACTCTGTGGGCCTGACACACACACGCTGGCAGGCAACTGCAATTATATTACAGAGATTTATTTTTTTACTGTTTTAAATGCAAGTTACTGTGACACCAGATATGAGTGGTGGGCACTGCCAGTAGTGGGCACAGTACACGCTGTGGGCCTGACACACGCTGGCAGGCAACTGCAATTATATTACAGAGAAAAAATTGTTTTACTGTTTTAAATGCAAGCTACTGTGACACCAGATATGAGTGGTGGGCACTGGCAGTAGTGGGCACAGTACACTCTGTGGGCCTGACACACACACGCTGGCAGGCAACTGCAATTATATTACAGAGATTTATTTTTTTACTGTTTTAAATGCAAGTTACTGTGACACCAGATATGAGTGGTGGGCACTGCCAGTAGTGGGCACAGTACACGCTGTGGGCCTGACACACGCTGGCAGGCAACTGCAATTATATTACAGAGAAAAAATTGTTTTACTGTTTTAAATGCAAGCTACTGTGAACCCAGATATGAGTGGTGGGCACTGGCAGTAGTGGGCACAGTACACGCTGTGGGCCTGACACACACGCTGGCAGGCAACTGCAATTATATTACAGAGAAAAAATAGTTTTACTGTTTAAAATGCAAGCTACTGTGACACCAGATATGAGTGGTGGGCACTGGCAGTAGTGAGCACAGTACACTCTGTGGGCCTGACACACACGCTGGCAGGCAACTGCAATTATATTACAGAGAAAAAATTGTTTTACTGTTTTAAATGCAAGTTACTGTGACACCAGATATGAGTGGTGGGCACTGACAGTAGTGGGCACAGTACACACTGTGGGTCTGACACACGATGGCAGGCAACTGCAATTATATTACAGAGAAAAAATAGTTTTACTGTTTTAAATGAAAGCTACTGTTTGTGACACCAGATATGAGTGGTGGGCACTGGCAGTAGTGGGCACAGTACACTCTGTGGGCCTGACACACGCTGGCAGGCAACTGCAATTGTATTACAGAGAAAAAATTGTTTTACTGTTTTAAATGCAAGCTACTGTGCCACCAGATATGAGTGGTGGGCACTGGCAGTAGTGGGCACAGTACACGCTGTGGGCCTGACACACGCTGGCAGGCAACTGCAATTATATTACAGAGAAAAAATTGTTTTACTGTTTTAAATGCAAGCTACTGTGACACCAGATATGAGTGGTGGGCACTGGCAGTAGTGGGCACTCTGTGGGCCTGACACATGCTGGCAGGCAACTACAATTATATTACAGAGAAAAAATTGTTTTACTGTTTTAAAGGCAAGCTACTGTGACACCAGATATGAGTGGTGGGCACTGGCAGTAGTGGGCACAGTACACTCTGTGGGCCTGACACACGCTGGCAGGCAACTGCAATTATATTACAGAGAAAAAATAGTTTTACTGTTTTAAATGCAAGCTACTGTGACACCAGATATTAGTGGTGGGCACTGGCAGTAGTGGGCACAGTACACTCTGTGGGCCTGACACACACACGCTGGCAGGCAACTGCAATTATATTACAGAGAAAAAATTGTTTTACTGTTTTAAATGCAAGCTACTGTGAACCCAGATATGAGTGGTGGGCACTGGCAGTAGTGGGCACAGTACACTCTGTGCACCTGACACACACGCTGGCAGGCAACTGCAATTATATTACAGAGAAAAAATAGTTTTACTGTTTAAAATGCAAGCTACTGTGACACCAGATATGAGTGGTGGGCACTGGCAGTAGTGAGCACAGTACACTCTGTGGGCCTGACACACACGCTGGCAGGCAACTGCAATTATATTACAGAGAAAAAATTGTTTTACTGTTTTAAATGCAAGTTACTGTGACACCAGATATGAGTGGTGGGCACTGACAGTAGTGGGCACAGTACACACTGTGGGTCTGACACACGATGGCAGGCAACTGCAATTATATTACAGAGAAAAAATAGTTTTACTGTTTTAAATAAAAGCTACTGTTTGTGACACCAGATATGAGTGGTGGGCACTGGCAGTAGTGGGCACAGTACACTCTGTGGGCCTGACACACGCTGGCAGGCAACTGCAATTATATTACAGAGAAAAAATTGTTTTACTGTTTTAAATGCAAGCTACTGTGCCACTAGATATGAGTGGTGGGCACTGGCAGTAGTGGGCACAGTACACTCTGTGGGCCTTACACACGCTGGCAGGCAACTGCAATTATGGAAAGCGCCTGACTGTATAGGGAGGGTGCTTAGGGACTGATGGTCCTCCGCCTTCCCCCCTTTTCCCCTTAGGGGCATTTAGGAATCTGGCCCCGTCTCAGTAATGGTTAAGTAGGTTGCAGATAAGGGTCATTGAGGGTTAATCCCTGGGGATCCTCCTTAGACAGGATGGGGGCGGTGCAGGAAATCCTGAAGGTCACATATACCTCCTCTCTGTCCTGGTCACTTCCTCTTGCAAGTGGAAGCAGATTGGTATGGACATACCCCTTTGCTCTGTCCACACCAGGAGTCCACAGGTGGTTCTGCCCTTTGGCTGCTTCCTGGTGAGTTACATGAGGAGGGGAGGGTTAGCTGTGCTCTGTTAGAGCAGCTTGAGCTCTACCCTGCCATCCTCCTCCCTGTGCCTGCTTCTGGGGCTTTGTGGAGCTGCTGCTGCGGTATGCATGCAGCTCCAGCGCTTCAGTGAAGGTCCGGCGGTCTGCTCGCCGTTCCTCCTAACCCCCCCCCCCCCCCCCAACTCTTAATCCCCCAGCTTCCCGCGTGTGTGCACCGTTTCTTTCGACCCATCCTGTGATGTCTGTGGCGCTGCGCTGTGTCTCCGCCCCCCCTTCCTTCCCAGCTTCTGTTCCATGGCGTTAGGGCTAAGCAAGCCGGGCGAGATTGTTGGTCTCCCCGGTAATGTAGGGCAATATGGGGTCCTCACCCCTCCCCCTGCTGCTTTGGACGGCATCTTTTAGCTCCCATGGCGAAAGCTAGGTCGCTTCGCCTAACCCCCGCCCCCCTTCCCCTGCAGCGTTTACCGGGTCATGTACCGGGCACCGCTGGGCAGGCGAGTTTTCATATGTGGTGCTTGTTTTAGCTTCCCCCAGTCTCCTGTCCAGTATTATAGATTAACCCCTCGTGCTTGCCATGTCCGATTGCGGTGCACCTGTGCCTATGGCTTCTAAGGGGTATTCCTACTGTCCCAGCTTTGCGATCAGAGCCCCTTCCGTACAATGAGCGATCAGAGCCCTCCTTCCTCCCCTTCACGCAGGCACAGGTGCGTTTTTTTCTTCCCTTAGGTTGCCTGGAGGCATGGCCATAATGGATTCCACATGCGCCAGTCCTGTCGCCGTTCCTGGGTTTCAGGGAGAAATGGGCGCTCCAGATCCTCAGGTGGCGCTTATCATCGTCTTTAGGACGGATGTCAGGCGCATCGGAGGAGTCTGGTTATACAATCACCGTACGAGGCTGTTGCCTGACCGTCACTCCAGGGATCGGCCTGGTCGCTGCAGCCCGTACCCGCTCCTTTGGAGGTTCCGTCCCTCTCTGTGACTGGTGAGTACTGTGGGGAGGATGGTTCTTGTGCAGAGTTAGAATCACTAGTAGAGGCGGTGTCCCTGCCTTAATAAAAAAAACAAAAAATAAATAAAAATCTTGATGGACGCTCAATGGCTTCAGGGTGGGTTTACAGAGCCTGTAGGTTACCCGCACATATTTTCCTGGAGATTGGGCAACTCAGGTGCAGCCCTGAGCAACGGGATATCATTAGCATATATGGAGGTTTTCTCTGTTTATACGATAAAAAAAAAAGGAAATTACTAACCGAATTAATATATTATAGGCATTAAAATATACAAATGAATAACAAAGGGTATTATAAAAAAAAAAAAAAAAAAAAAAAAGTGGAACTGAGTATATATATAGCTAGGTATTATTAATTTTTTTTTAAATAAAACGTGATTAAAAAGAATGAAATGATACTAATAATAAATGATTTAACAATGTAATTTTATGGATAAAAAATAAAAGAATAAAAATGGAATATATACAGTACAGACCAAAAGTTTGGACACACCTTCTCATTCAAAGAGTTTTCTTTATTTTCATGACTATGAAAATTGTAGATTCACACTGAAGGCATCAAAACTATGAATTAACACGTGGAATTATATACATAACAAACAAGTGTGAAACAACTGAAAATATGTCATATTCTAGGTTCTTCAAAGTAGCCACCTTTTGCTTTGATTACGGCTTTGCACACTCTTGGCATTCTCTTGATGAGCTTCAAGAGGTAGACCCCTGAAATGGTTTTCACTTCACAGGTGTGCCCTGTCAGGTTTAATAAGTGGGATTTCTTGCCTTATAAATGGGGTTGGGACCATCAGTTGCGTTGAGGAGAAGTCAGGTGGATACACAGCTGATAGTCCTACTGAATAGACTGTTAGAATTTGTATTATGGCAAGAAAAAGCAGCTAAGTAAAGAAAAATGAGTGGCCATCATTACTTTAAGAAATGAAGGTCAGTCAGTCAGCCGAAAAATTTGGAAAACTTTGAAAGTAAGGGCTATTTGACCATGAAGGAGAGTGATGGGGTGCTGCGCCAGATGACCTGGCCTCCACAATCACCGGACCTGAACCCAATCGAGATGGTTTGGGGTGAGCTGGACCGCAGAGTGAAGGCAAAAGGGCCAACAAGTGCTAAGCATCTCTGGGAACTCCTTCAAGACTGTTGGAAGACCATTTCAGGGGACTACCTCTTGAAGCTCATCAAGAGAATGCCAAGAGTGTGCAAAGCAGTAATCAAAGCAAAAGGTTGTTCTTTGAAGAACCTAGAATATGACAGATTTTCTGTTGTTTCCCACTTGTTTGTTATGTATATAATTCCACATGTGTTAATTCATAGTTTTGGTGCCTTCATAGTCATGAAAATAAAGAAAACTCTTTGAATGAGAAGGTGTGTCCAAACTTTTGGTCTGTACTGTTTATCACGATAAATGTATAAAAAAAAAAAAAAAAGAAAGAATAAATACATATATAAATAAATAAACAGGTTTGATCGATGTATATATTTATTATGTATGTTTATATTCTTCTGCATGAGAAGCCTTGCTTCTATCTTGTGTCTTGTTTATTGGCTGGCCTTTTTTGCGGATGTTTTTCAGGATAGATCAGTCCTGCCGGGTGTTCTCCCAATTTCCCTTTCAGCATAGAGTGTAGTAGTTTAAAAAAAAAAAAAAGTAGTACTGTCTGTTATGCTCCTATCTGCGGGCACTAGGCCGTGTGTATATATTAAAAAAAATATATAAATATAAGCGTTTTATTTGGACTTTCAACAATGACATACAGGGCATGGTTAGTACATATATACGGAGGCGAGACGCAGTAGTAGTAATCCCTCTAGCATTCAGCTCTATAGCCTGTGGCTATGGACCTTCCTTTAATGTATATGGTTGTGAGTTCATATCATCACAGCCACAATTACGGTTTTCTCTTTCTGCACTCTATGGTACTGGTCCACCGGCCCAAGGTTCCGTTGGTATGGTTGATACCTGGGCACTTCTGCTGAGCTTCTAACATGTCTGTGCAGGCGGGCAGCTTGGTGGTGATGCACTTGCCTCATGTCCAGTGTTACAGGAGTTACAGTGCGGTGGGATCCAGTAGGGTCGAATCGAAGGGGGATGTACACGATGTTAGCAATACATGAGACTTTCTTCTAGTCCAGCTGGGTTGGTTGCCGTGAGGGCGGTATTAGTATATTGGTGCCGCATGGTTTGTACGAAGCAGGGCTGCCCCTTGTTGAGTGGATATGGCGGAATCAGTAGTTGCAGGTATAACTTAATGGTAAGCCAGTAGCGGATAACCAGGTGCGTTCGTAGACATCGCTTAGGGTGGAGCCTTGATATAACACCATTCATGGAGTTACACTGTTAAACTGCAGCCTTTCATTCCCCGTTCGGATCTATGTTTTGATGCGGGTCAGATCCACTGACGGGTCCTCTTGACAGGACTTCACAGGTCGGCATGGTGACCCTCCAAGCATTATTTGCATGTATCATTCCATTGTATGGTAGGCGATACCAGTATAGTTAGGGAGTATTTAGTTTGGATAGTCACGTCCCGTCTCCTTCAGCCTTCTGTTCTGGCTGATTTGATATTTTCTCCAAGGTGTTTGTCTCTTCATTCAAGGCCGCACTGCGCGGGGGATTGTTATTCCAGAATTTTTGTATGGGGTAATAGTACTCGGGATTGGGGTCCGTCTATACATGTCGATCCAGTTAATATAAAGGGGTGGGTACCTCCCCTCTGCCTGGTTTCGGTCCAGCTGGTCAGTTCGTTTGGTATTCTGTAATGACTTCACGCATGGTGGGGCTCCAATTGTTTTTCCCTTTAGGTTAGGTTTCCCCCAGGCGGTTTGACAATTTGTGGGTGATTTGGGCCGGCACTCGGGGCGCCCGGGGGGGGTGTGGACCCGGACTTGTTTGTTCGGGTACGGTAAAATAAAATAAATCTGGTCGCATTTTTTATCTATGCTAGCCTGAATAGGCACAACCCTGTTCTCTATATAGAGCTTTGAGGATACAATTCTGATTACTCCTACTGGGACACAGCTTTTATCATCTCCACTGGGACTCACCCATATGATATGGGCTTATTACACTGGGACTTTAATTGTGAGAAACATCTAGGTCTCCAGAAAAATCAAGTATTTATCGATTAAGGATATTGTTTTGTTAGTTGCTTTTAAATTTTATGCATGTATCTTACCTTCTCCAGAGCAAGGGGTGGCTCTCTTCGTCCAGAGCACCTAGCGTGATCACTCACAGTGAGCCATCCGTTTACTCTTTCCAAGTGCACTATGGTTTGACAATTTACCTTGGTCTTTTAAAAAAAAAAAATAATAACAAAAAAGAAAATACTTTTGGATGAAATATAACTATTCTGTGTCTAGTTGTGCGATCCTCTTTTGCATGTTGTGGCTCGGGCTAATTGTTTTTTTCTTTCAGATTTGTGGCGTTTAGCGGTTCGATGGCTGGCTTTCGTATACCTTCTGTGTGGTGCGTATAGCTTCTGGTGGGCGCTCTTTGGTTTTTCGAGAGGTGGAAGTCTTTTGGACAGGGATCCTGGAATTCAGGTGGTCATAACTCCTTCCGGAGGTGGTTGGTATAGAGTTCCGCCGGAGGCGCGGTGATGCTGGTGACCCGCTCTGTGGTAATGCGCCTTTGTCTATTCCAGAGCTCTGGACCTCATGTGTCCTGACATATGATTATCCCTTTCTCATCCACCTCCTCAGGCAGAGAGTCCCATAGTCTCACTGCTCTTACCGTAAATAATCCTCTTCTATGTTGTGAAAATACATTCTTACCTCCAGACACAGAGAATGTTCCCCTTGTCACAGTTCTGGGGATGAATAGATGAGGGGAGTGATCTCTGTACTGACCCCTGTTATATTTATACACAGTTATTAGATCTCCCCTCTGTCGTCTTTTTTCTACAGTGAATAACCCTTATTTTGCCAATCTTTCAGGGTCCTGTAGTTGCCCCATTCCAGTCATTACTTTAGTTGCCCTCCTCTGGACCCTCTCTAGTTCTGCTATGTCTGCCTTGTTTACAGGAGCCCAGAGCTGTACACAGTACTCCATGTGTGGTCTGACTAGTGATTTGAAAAGTGGTTGGACTATGCTCTCATCACGGGCCTTATTGGCCTTGGTTTTTAATGGGACCTGATGGTGTCTTCCTTTTGGGTGTTAATTTGGACAATTCCTTTTCTGGCCTGTACGTGAGCTAAAACAGACTCGGTTCTGCTGGGTGGTGGTCGGAGCCCCGTTGGGAGAACGGGCCTCCTCCGTGGCGGCATTTTAGTACAGCGGAGATATGGTGGTAGCAGATGGAGTAACTGCCCGCTGGGAGTCCAGCGGTTGGCAGACAGCTCTGATGATTACGGTTTAACTTGTCCGCTGGGAGTCCAGCCTTTGGCATACCGTTCCGATATTATGGTTTATTAAGGTTTGCCGCTTTAATAAATAAGCTGTGGCCGATCACCATCCAGCAATAAAGTGATACAGTTGTCGGTGTCTTTTGTTATGGGTCAAGGTTGGGTAAAGGGGCCAAGGGTGAGTTAAAGGTGGTATCCCCTCCCCCTGTTTCCCTGGATACCAGCAGTCTGGAAAGCGCCTGACTGTATAGGGAGGGTGCTTAGGGACTGATGGTCCTCCCCCTTCCCCCCTTTTCCCCTTAGGGGCATTTAGGAATCTGGCCCCGTCTCAGTAATGGTTAAGTAGGTTGCAGATTAGGGTCATTGAGGTCTAATCCCTGGGGATCCTCCTTAGACAGGATGGGGGCGGTGCAGGAAATCCTGAAGGTCACATATACCTCCTCTCTGTCCTGGTCACTTCCTCTTGCAAGTGGAAGCAGATTGGCCCTCCCTCCCTCCCTTTGCGGTTATTCTTGGGAGGCGGGTCGAAGTGCACGGTTCTGTTCAGTTATGGATACTTGGTTATTCTGTTTTGTTTTTCTATTTTTAAGAGACCCTGCTGGGAGTCCAGCGGTTTTGGATATTGCTCCGATGATTACGGCTTTGGAGAGCTGCGAATTTTGGTCGAGTTTATAAAGTCACAGCTGGCGGCATTTGAGTACAGCGGAGATATGGTGGTAGCAGATGGAGTAACTGCCCGCTGGGAGTCCAGCGGTTGGCAGACAGCTCTGATGATTACGGTTTAACTTGCCCGCTGGGAGTCCAGCCTTTGGCATACCGTTCCGATATGGTTTATTAAGGTTTGCCGCTTTAATAAAGAAGCTGTGGCCGATCACCATCCAGCAATAAAGTGATACAGTTGTCGGTGTCTTTTGTTATGGGTTAAGGTTGGGTAAAGGGGCCAAGGGTGAGTTAAAGGTGGTATCCCCTCCCCCTGTTTCCCTGGATACCAGCAGTCTATTACAGAGGAAAAATAGTTTTACTGTTTTAAATGCAAGCTACTGTGCCACCAGATATGAGTGGTGGGCACTGGCAGTAGGCACAGTACACGCTGTAGGCCTGACACACACGCTGGCAGGCAACTGCAATTATATTACAGAGAAAAAAAAAGCAGACTGATGTACTAGCCCTAAAAAGGGCTTTTTGGGGTGCTGTCAGGACGCTGTCCTGACAGCAGATCGGATGAGTATTTGAGGACTGGAGTTGACACAGAACACTGGCCTAGCTAACGATTTCCCTATTAAATCAGCAGCAGCAGCACTCTCCCTGGTCTCACTAACACTGCAGCTTCAAAATGAATCTAAGATGGATGCTGTCCTTGCTTTTTGATAGGAGGTGGGAGGGTCTGGGAGGGAGGGTATGCTGCTGATTGGCTGGAATGTGTCTGCTGACTGTGAGGTACAGGGTCAAAGTTTGCTCAATGATGACGTATAGGGTGCGGCCCGAACATCGCATATGTTGCTATGTTCGCCGGCGAATAGTTCGGGACATCTCTATCTGTCTACAAATGCTGTCCGTTTGCATGCAGATCCGGCAGGCAGTTCCGGCGACGGAACTGCTTGCCGGATCACTCTGCCGCAAGTGTGAAAGTAGCCTAAGACCACCCCTTGTGCTGACCAGATTTCCTCAAATAAATGTTCAGTGCAATCATATAAAGTACTACAGTAAACACCAAACCAAAAAAATATATAAATCTGTAAATTCAATCGACTGATCTTCTAGATTCTTAATCTTCAGAAAACAACCATTAACTGGAAACCAAATTCACCTGCAAAAAGAAGGTGAATTATTAGCATGTGGATCAATATTCATAAGGTATTTTGTTGGATTTAGACAATCCAAATTTTGTAAGCATGTGCAATGGCTTTCACCACACACAGAACCAATGAACCATGTATGTGTATCTATGAGAGTGCTTTATAAATGCTATATTGCTTTAAGAAATATTTTTACTGTAGTCATCTCTGTGAAATACACATCTATGTTCAGGGTTTTATCCTGTGGATTTGAGCTAAGCAGATGTGCAATGAGCAAGACACTGGGTCAGTGGGGATGCTATGCAGTGGGTCAGTTTATATGTGTAGTAGTTCGTGACGCCAGTTGCAGCTTGCGCAGGTACTGTAGCAGGGCCCTTTAAGATGTTATGAGCTCACGTACCAGGTGAGGAATGCCAGAGGGGGATATTGTCTCTGTATAGCAGATATGGTAGTGTCAACGGTGTCTCCTACCTGTAGTATGGCTGGATTCCTGTATCCTGGCTCACATGCAACAAAATGAGTGCTGGTAATAGGAGTAATTGAGGATTGATGGAAATCCACACAGATAATAGGGTCCAACTTGTCTTTACTTGGTGATATGATATGCAGCTTTGATCCATACAGTGTACAGTAATAGTCTAGGGTCCCAGCAGGTTTTGGCAATATGTGGCAGTAATTTATATGTATTCTGCATCTGATCATATGCCTAGAGAAACTGGCAGGTATCTATCTTCTGCTCTGTCTGTGGTCTGCTTGGTTTCGGTCTGACTAGCTGAAGAGGCACTTATCTTCTCTTTATCTTTGGATCTTTACTTACAGGACTGCTCGCAGGGTATGGTGGAGGCTTCCTGGAGATCTGATAGTTCTGTGAAGGGCTGCTTTCTCTGTCCACCAGCTGAGGTAAGAGACTCAGGCTGGGAAGGTTTATCTTGGGCCTCAGCAGAGGCTTGGATCCTTGGTTGGGGTCCCGGTTTCTGCGAGCTCCTACTAACACAGCCTACCCCAACAGGGGGGTGGCTCACACTCTGACTAACTTCCCTCTCCTCCTCATAAAGCATGGCATGGGACATCCCACTTCTACTCATGTAGGGGAGACTAGACTGGAATGGTCTGTTCCAAGCTAGAAGCTAACTCTGACCTGTTGCATACCGCTGCCACCTGCTGGTGCACATTAAGAATTACAGCATAAACATAAACAGGCATAGAAATATACATTTTGGCAATGCACAGTTATATCACACAAGATGGTAAAATACATTTGCATTAACATTATGAAGCAGGGGAACAGAAGTTTGGTGACATACTTCAGGATGTTACATACCCCGTTACTTTAAGTGAAGCCGTCCTCGGCGTATGCTAGGATAAGAGGAATAAGCTCTGAGTACCCAATTAATACAGAGTGCTGCATGACTATACATATAATGACATTACATAGACAAAACACATAACGGTTTCCTCAAGGTTCCTGGCCGCTAGAGTAAGGTGTCCAACACACAGTTTCCTTCTCTTGGTATAACCAGGTAACCTATAACTGCACTAAGCAAACATTACTGACTGACTTTGTATATCGTCCACCAATATCAAAGAAAGCATGGGGGTGTCTTTACTCCGTAATCCCACCATTGTGTAATGCAAAGCCCGCAAATAGAAGGGTGGCTTTATCCTGTATTCCCTTCCCTGCATCATAGCCTGAAGAAATTTGGCTTATAGCACGATCACTATGATGTCTATGAGGAAGCTAAATATAAGGCTCTAAGGCTTGAGGTATCATACCTTAGGCAAACGCTCAGAAGGGGAGGTATTTATCGTCTTCGTGTCTTCTGGCAAGTCACAGGAGGGCAGTACGTTCCCATAGATCTTCAGGAAATGAGACACCTCCGGATGGGAACAATCCAGAACATTTAACAAGCGGGAAGGAGCAACCTAGGGCTTCTAACGATTCCCGAAGCAGTAGGGGTACCTGTGAAGTTACTACTGGACCTGTCTGGACTTACCACTTGGTCCTACCCGGGTGTAGTCCATTAGTATTCAATGTCCCTCTGATGACAGTCCGTATAAACGGGGGAAGAGAACAAGAGCTGTAAAAAGGCACACTTTAAGTAAGTTGCAACATTTTTGTTAAGTGCAATGGTTAAGTGCAATCATGGTAAACAGTGCATAAATTCACATTGTGGCACCTGGAAGGATAATAAACACAATGGGCAGGTTACTTAAACGTTACATAACTGTAAACTGTTACAATAGTGCAAAATTATCATAATAGGACAATCACAAAGAGCTCAGGTATCACGTTTGAGTCTTTTCCTTGGGTGCAAGCTTTTATGTTGCAACATTTTATAAAATAGTGCAATTTATAAGTGCAAGGGTAGGCTCAACAATAACTTGAGTCCTTATTCCTGGAAGTGCTTGAAGTTGTAGAATCCTCTGGAAATTGATAAAAGTTCTTTGCAATCCACAGGGCAAAAGAGTTAATTGTAATCCAAAGGGTTAAAATGTCATAAAATAATAGCAGCAACAGGCTATCAAGTAACCTGAGAAAGGGGATAAAACTTTCAACTTGGAATTGAGGGGTTAAGTGCTGATGGGGGGAGTCCTAACTAGCATGACCATCTGGATGAGGACAAACAATGGCAACCTGGAACAAAAGGTTAAAACACACAACATGCCAACAGGTCCTCACCCGTCAGGTAGCAGTCCACGGAGTGGCTCCCAAACAATGTCACTTGTTATATATTTTTTCTTGTAGGGGACACCTTACAGGTAGGTGTCCAGCTCCTCATCGCTACTAGAGCTGCTAAACCTCATCAGAGGATGTTCTAGCCTCTGCTGGTAGCTGAGGGTAGTGTTGGTAGTGGTGCGCCACTGCCCTCTACCGGTTGCTGTAGGGGTTGGCTGTGCAGACAGCCTAGTAAATGCTGCAGTTGCTTGCCGCAGACCGGAATCCACAGCCGATGCGGGAAGGGATAGAACTTCTGGCTGTAGGGGCTCAGGAAGGCCTGGAGCAGATTGTGAAGACTGCTTCCTGGGCAGCATGTAAGGTGGCATAAAACATGGCTGTACTTTAGCGTTAAACGTGAACACACTGTTATTTATCTGTCCCACCCTCAGGGTTGGTGGTGGTGACAGGTCCGGTATTAGTGGTACCGGTGCAGGTTGTGCCTTTTCTTTGAATAACAAACGGCCATCAGGGGTTTCTTGGAGGCATCTGGTCCTGCCCGCAGAGCCTGGATCCTCCTGCCAGGTCTCTGGGGTGACGGCAGGGGAGAGTGATTTCTGTAACAGGGTGACTCCTGCAGCAAAGAGTAGAAATAGGAAGCCACAGCAGCATGTCCAACCAATTCTTCTTTATTGTACAAAACTCCACAGCATAGTGTACAAGGGTAGCTACATAGTGTACAAGGGTAGAGACTATGGTCTCTGCTGCACTGGTCTCTGCTGCACTGGTCTCTGCTGCACTGTACCGTATTTTTCGCCCTATAAGATGCACCTAGTTTTAGAGGAGAACAATAAGAAAAAAAAAATTTTCATTACACCTCAGGTCAGACCAGCAATCAGACCCCCAATGTTAATCAGACCTCAGATCAGACCACCAATGGCTCAGATCAACCCCCAAACCTTTAGCCATCTATCAGCCCCCAATGTCAGCCATAAACCTCCCCAATGTCAGCCATAAACCTCCCCAATGTCAGCCATAAACCTCCCCAATGTCAGCCATAAACCTCCCCAATGTCAGCCATAAACCCCCCAATGTCAGCCATAAACCCCCCCAATGTCAGCCATAAACCCCCCAATATCAGCCATAAGCCCCCATTAGCCCCCCAATGTCAGCCATAAGCCCCCCATTAGCCCCTCATGTCAGCCATAAGCCCCCCATTAGCCCCTCATGTCAGCCATAAGCCCCCCATTAGCCCCTCATGTCAGCCATAAGCCCCCATTAGCCCCTCATGTCAGCCATAAGCCCCCCATTAGCCCCTCATGTCAGCCAAAAGCCCCCATTAGCCCCTCATGTCAGCCATAAGCCCCCCATTAGCCCCTCATGTCAGCCATAAGCCCCCCATGTCAGCCATAAGCCCCCCATTAGCCCCTCATGTCTGCCCCATGTCCCCCAGGTCAGCCATCAGCCCCCAGTGCAAAAAAAAAAAACACTTACCTCTCCTGCTCCTGGTCACCATCGCGATCCTCTTCATTCTGCTGTCGGCTGGCTGTGTATAGCGGCGATAGCCGAGCCGAGGACCAGGAAGTGGTGAGTACAGATCCTTCACCGCTTCCTGGTCCTTCTGTACTAATGAAGCGCTTCGAAAATGGAAGCGCTACATTAGTACAGAGTTAAAGACTTCCCTGATCGCCGCGGCCCGGCAAATCATCCTCCAGGGCCTGGTCCTGGGCCGCGGCCCGGCGGTTGGGGACTGCTGGGCTAGAGGTCTGCAAAAGGCATCAAAATGTGCTTAAAGAGGACCTTTCACTAGAATAAAACATCTAAACTAACTATACAGACATGGAGAGCGGCGCCCAGGGATCCCCCTGCATTTACTGTTATCCCCGGGCACCGCTCCGTTCTCCCGTTATAGCCTTCGGTATCTTCATAGTTAGGCTCCACCCAGGGGAACCTGCCGGCGTCTCATTCTCCCAGGCTGTAGCGCTGGCCAATCGCAGCGCTCAGCTCATAGCCCGAAAGGCTTTTTTTTCTCTCAGGCTATGAGCTGAGCGCTGCGATTGGCCAGCACTACAGCATGGGAGAATGAGACGCCGGCAGGTTCCCCTGGGTGGAGCCTAACTATGAAGATACCGGAGGCTATAACGGGAGAACGGAGCGGCGCCCGCGGATAACAGTAAGTGCAGGGGGATCCCTGGGTGCCGCTCTCCATGTCTGTATAGTTAGTTTAGATGTTTTATTCTAGTGAAAGGTCCTCTTTAAGAGCATGGCAACTGTTCTGCAAACAAATGTGGATAGGGAAATGACTTGAAAATAACATAAAATACAGAAAAATTAAAAATAACAATCTGGATCTAGGAGTAGGAGGTTGAGGAGGCGGTGGATGGGTGGATGTGGCGGTGTAGGTTGACGTGGCGGTGTAGGTGGAAGCGGCGGTGAAGGAGGAATAGGTATCCAACACTGATTTGTGTTATTTTTTTTTTTTTAATTGGGGTATCCCCCAAAATATTGGGACATATAACAAAATAAAACAAAGAATAAGTGCACTTGAGTACAAGAATGGATGGTTGAGGCTGGTATAAATGTCTATTCTGCACAAGGTACGGACAAGTCCTGTGGGATCCATGCCTGGTTCATTTTAATAAATGTAAGCTTGTCCACATTGGCTGCGGCCTGTGATAATGCTTTCTGCCGTACTAAACACACGTTCTCACTATACACTGGCTGCAGGGCAGGTCAGCACCTCCAAGGCTGACAAAGCTTTTCCACATTTTGGCCATGCTAACCCTGACTTCTCAGGTGCTGGTGGTGCCCCAGCTGCGTTGGCGACCTCTTCCTCCTTCTCTGCCTTCGCCTTGTGCTTCCACTGTGCCCCCGCTGTCAGGTGGGAATGCCATCATCAGCGTGCACTTGTAGTCACACATCTTCCGATCAGTAACAGATGTTTTCACTAAATTTAGTTCCCTGTCAGCAATGCAGAGCAGGGGTTCATTCACGGCAAAAGGGGGTTCATGTCACCCCAATAGAACAGAGGATTTTGAGAGATTTTGGCCCCTGTCACCCAGGCACAGCAGGGGTTCATTCACGGCAAAAGGGGGATCTTGTCACCCAGCAATAGAACAGAGGATTTTGAGAGATTTAGGCCCATGTCACCCAGGCACAGCAGGGGTTCATTCACGGCAAAAGGGGGTTCATATCACCCAGCAATAGAACAGAGGATTTTGAGAGATTTAGGCCCCTGTCACCCAGGCACAGCAGGGGTTCATTCACGGCATAAGGGGGATCTTGTCACCCAGCAATAGAACAGAGGATTTTGAGAGATTTAGGCCCCTGTCACCCAGGCACAGTAGGGGTTTATTCACGGCAAAAGGGGGTTCATGTGTAACATCCTGAAGTATGTCACTAAACTTCTGTAACCCTGCCTCATAATGTTGAGTGCATATGTGTATTGTCATCTAGTGTAACATAACTGTGCATTTGCCTTTATATATATTTCTATGCCTGTATTTTATATATATGCTGTAATTCTTAATGTACACCAGCAGGTGGCAGCAGTATGCAGCAGGTCAGAGTTAGCTTCTAGGCTGGAATAGACCATTCCAGGCTAGCTCCCCCCTTTCTGAGGAGGAGTGGAATGTTCCCACATCCTACTTCAGGGGGAGGAAGGAAAGTTCTAGTCGGTGTGTGAGCCACCCCCCTGTTAGGGTAGGCTGTGTTAGTAGGAGCTCCCAGAAACAGGGATCCCAACCTTGGATCCAAGCCTCGGCTGAGGCCCAAGATCAACCTTCCCAGCCTGAGTCCCCTACCTCAGCTGGTGAACAAGGAAAGCAGCTCTTCACAGACATGTAGATCTCCAGGAAGACAACACCATTCCCTGCGAGCAGTTCTGTAAGTACAGATCCAAAGACAAAGAGAAGATAAGTACCTCATCAGCTAGTCAGACCCATATCAAGCAGACTAAAGACAGAGCAGAAGATAGATACCTGCCAGATTCTACTAGGTGTATGTATAAGAAGCAGAATCAATATAAATTCCTGCCACATATTGCCACTACCTGCTGGGACCCTAGACTATTGCTGTACCTGTATGGATCAAAGCTGCATACCACCAAGTAAAGACAAGTTGGACCCTATTATCTGTGTGGATTTCAATTATTCCTCAATTACTCCTGCTAACCACACTCAATTTATTGCATGTGAGCCAGGATATAGGAGTCCAGCCGTACCAAGGTAGGAGACACCGTTAACACTACCATATCTGCTATACAGAGATATTATCCCCCTCTGGCATTTCTCACCTGGAACGTGAGCTTATAACATCTTAAAGGGCTCTGCTACAGTCCCTGCGCAAGCTGCAATTGGCGTCACAAACTATTACACATATAAACTGGCCCCCTGCATAGCATCCCCACTGACCCAGTGTCCTGCTCATTGCACATGTCACCCAGCAATAGAACAGAGGATTTTGAGAGATTTAGGCCCCTGTCACCCAGGCACAGCAGGGGTTCATTCACGGCAAAAGGGGGATCTTGTCACCCAGCAATACAACAGACGATTTTGAGAGATTTAGACCCCTGTCATCCAGGCACAGCAGGGGTTTATTCACGGCAAAAGGGGGTTCATGTCACCCAGCAATAGAACAGAAGATTTTGAGAGATTTAGGCCCCTGTCACCCAGACACAGCAGGGGTTCATTCACGGCAAAAGGGGGTTCTTGTCACCCAGCAATAGAACAGAGGATTTTGAGAGATTTAGGCCTCTGTCACCCAGGCACAGCAGGGGTTCATTCACGGCAAAAGGGGGATCTTGTCACCCAGCAATACAACAGAGGATTTTGAGAGATTTAGGCCCCTGTCACCCAGGCACAGCAGGGGTTCATTCACGGCAAAAGGGGGTTCTTGTCACCCAGCAATAGAACAGAGGATTTTGAGAGATTTAGGCCCCTGTCACCCAGGCACAGCAGGGGTTCATTCACGGCAAAAGGGGGATCTTGTCACCCAGCAATACAACAGAGGATTTTGAGAGATTTAGGCCCCTGTCACCCAGGCACAGCAGGGGTTCATTCACGGCAAAAGGGGGTTCTTGTCACCCAGCAATAGAACAGAGGATTTTGAGAGATTTAGGCCCCTGTCCCCAGGCACAGCAGGGGTTCATTCACGGCAAAAGGGGGTTCTTGTCACCCAGCAATAGAACAGACGATTTTGAGAGATTTAGGCCCCTGTCACCCAGGCACAGCAGGGGTTCATTCACGGCAAAAGGGGGTTCATGTCACCCAGCAATAGAACAGAGGATTTTGAGAGATTTAGGCCCCTGTCACCCAGGCACAGCAGGGGTTCATTCACGGCAAAAGGGGGTTCTTGTCACCCAGCAATAGAACAGAGGATTTTGAGAGATTTAGGCCCCTGTCCCCAGGCACAGCAGGGGTTCATTCACGGCAAAAGGGGGTTCTTGTCACCCAGCAATAGAACAGACGATTTTGAGAGATTTAGGCCCCTGTCACCCAGGCACAGCAGGGGTTCATTCACTGCAAAAGGGGGTTCATGTCACCCAGCAATAGAACAGAGGATTTTGAGAGATTTATTCCCCTGTCACCCAGGCACAGCAGGGGTTCATTCATGGCAAAAGGGGGTTCATGTCACCCAGCAATAGAACAGAGGTTTTTGAGAGATTTAGGCCCCTGTCACCCAGGCACAGCAGGGGTTCATTCACGGCAAAAGGGGGTTCATGTCACCCAGCAATAGAACAGAGGATTTTGAGAGATTTAGGCGCCTGTCACCCAGGCTCAGTAGGGGTTTGTATACGCCAAAAATGGTAAAATGTCACCCGACAATTGAAAATAAGAATTTTTTCAGTTTAGGGCACTAAAATTGGCACTTTTTTGCATTAAAATGGCAATAAAATAGTACTTGAAAAGGCTAGAGGGATGTAAAAGGCAGTAAAATGTGCTTAAGAGCATGGCAACTGCTCTGCAAACAAATGTGGATAGGGAAGTAACTTAAAATAAAATAAAATAACTAAAAATTACAAATTATTAACCTGCAACTCAGAGAAGGAGGTGGATATGGAGTCGGAGGTTGAAGAGGCGGCGAATGGGGTGTTGTAGGTGGAGGCAGCAATGGAGGACGAGGAGGTAGCAACAATGTTTTTTTATTTTTATTTATTGGGGTAGGTAGCCCCCAAAATGTGACAAATAATAAAAAAAAGAAAACAAAGAATCATTGCACTTGACTTGAGTACAAGAATGTATGTTTGATGGTGGTATAAATGTCTATTCTGCACAAGGTACAGACAAGTCTTGTGGGATCCAAGCCTGGTTCATTTTAATGAACGTGAGCTTGTCCACATTGGCTGTGGACAGGCGGCTGCGCTTGTCTGTGATAACCCCCTCCAGTCGTGCTAAACACACGTTCAGATAATACACTGGCTGCAGGGCAGGCCAGCACCTCCAAGGCGTAAAGGGCAAGCTCAGGCCATGTGCCCAATTTGGAGACCCAGAAGCTGAAGGGGGCAGACCCGTCATTCAGTACGTGTAGGCGTATGCACACATACTGCTCCACCATGTTGGTGAAATGCTGCCTCCTGCTAAGACGTTCCATATCAGCTGGTGGTGCTGGTTTTTGTGGCGTGCTGACAAAGCTTTTCCACATGTCGGCCATGCTAACCCTGCCTTCTGAGGTGCTGGCGGTGCCCCAGCTGTGTTGGCGACCTCTTCCTCGTCCTCTGCCTTCCCCTTGTGCTTCCACTGTGCCCCCGCTGTCAGGTGGGAATGCCACCAGCAGTGCGTCTACCAGCGTGCGCTTGTACTCGCGCATCTTACGATCACGCTCCAGTGACGGAATTAAGGACGGTACGTTGTCCTTGTAACGGGGATCCAGTAGCGTGGCCACCCAGTAATCAGCACAAGTTAGAATGTGGGCAACTCTGCGGTCGTTGCGGAGACACTGCAGCATGTAATCGCTCATGTGTTCAAGGCTGCCCAGAGGCAATGAAAAGCTGTCCTCTGTGGGAGGTGTATCGTCTGTGTCCTCTGTATCCCCCTATCCACACACCAGTGATGGCCATGAGCTGGTCTGGGTGCCACCCTGCTGTGAACATGGTTCCTCCTCCATCTCCTCATCCTTCACCTCCTCATCCTCCAGAACTGTGCCCTGGCTGGACAATTGTGTACCTTGGGTTTGTGGGTGCAGAAACCCACCCTCGGAGCCACTTGGGAATGACTGGCCGGAAACCCTACGAAACGATCCCTCTTCATCCTCCTCCTCCTGTGCCGCATCCTCTTCCATCATCGCCAGGAGCGTTTTTTCAAGGAGGCATAGAAGTGGGATAGTAACGCTGAGAACGGCGTTATTGGCACTGGCCATGTTGGTGGAGTACTCAAAACAGCGCAACAAGGAACACAGGTCTCGCATGGAGCCCAGTCATTGGTGGTGAAGTGGTGCTGTTCCGCCGCGCGACTCACCCGTGCGTGCTGCAGCTGAAACTCCACTATCACCTGCTGCTGCTCGCACAGTCTGGCCAGCATGTGCAAGGTGGAGTTCCACCTTTTGGGCACGTCGCATATGAGGCGGTGAGCGGGAAGGCCGAAGTTACGCTGCAGCGCTGACAGACGAGCAGCAGCAAGGTGAGAACGCCAAAAGCGCGCACAGACTGCCCGCACTTTATGCAGCAGCTCTGACATGTCGGGGTAATTTTTAAGGAATCTCTGCACCACCAAATTTAGTACATGCGCCAGGCAAGGTATGTGCGTCAAACCGGCTAGTCCCAGAGATGCTACGATATTTCACCCATTATCGCACACCACCAGGCCGGGCTTGAGGCTGACTGGCATAAACCACTCCTCGGTCTGTTGTTCGAGGCCCGCCCACAGCTCCTGCGCGGTGTGGGGTTTGTCCCCCAAACAGATAAGTTTTAAAACTGCCTGCTGTTGTTTACCCCTGGCTGTGCTGAAGTTGGTGGTGAAGGTGTTACGCTGACCGGATGAGGAGCTGGTAGAGGATGAGGAAGCGGAGTAGGAGGAGGAAGCAACAGGAGGCAAACTGAAGCGCCCTGCAATCCTCGGTGGTGGAAGGACATGCGCCAAACTGCTATCCGCCTCAGGCCCAGCCGCCACTGCATTTACCCAGTGTGCTGTTATGGAGATATAACGGCCCTGACTGTGCTTACTGGTCCACGTATCCGTTGTCAGGTGCACCTTGCCACAGATGGCGTTGCGCAGTGCACACCTGATTTTGTCCCCTACTTGGTTGTGAAGGGAAGGGATGGCTCGCCTTGAAAAGTACTGGCGGCTGGGCACGACGTACTGTGGGACAGCCACCGCCATAAGGCCTTTAAAACTATCGGTCTCCATCAGACGGAATGACAGCATTTCAAAGGCAAGCAATTTAAAAATGCTGGCATTCAGGGCTAGGGATCGCGGGTGGGTAGGGGGGTACTTCCTCTTCCTCTCCAGCATTTGGGATATGGAGAGCTGAACACTTCCGTGTGACATTGTGGAGATGCTTGGTGACCCAGGTGTTAGTGTTGCTGGCAGATCCTCTGTTTGTGGGGTGCCAGGTGGCACTGTCACTCCAGAGGTGAATGAAGAGGCTGCGACTGCAGCAGAAGAGGAAGCAGGAGGAGCCAGAGACCTTTCTTGGTTTTTGAGGTGTCTACTTCACTGCAGCTCGTGCTTTGCACTTAAATGCCTGGTCATGCAGGTTGTGCTCAGGTTGAGAACGTTTATGCCTCGCTTCAGGCTCTGATTGCACAGCGTGCAAACCACTCATGTCTTGTCATCAGCACATTGTCTGAAGAACTGCCATGCCAGGGAACCCTTGGAGCTGGCTTTGGTGTGCTCGGTCCCTTGCTGCGGTGGGCAGTAGGAGGCGTACTGTCTATGTATAGAGGGTATCTCACATTGTCTGAACCTGTGTAGGCCTGAAGTAAATATATCTGTAACGGGGTTTTGGGGGCGCCCCCTAGTGTCTATGGGGTCCCTAACCCTAGTTAACTCACTATGCCTGACAGGCGGATCCTGAGCCTCCGCTATCTGGGAGTTGGGGTACATGTCTGCGGCAGTGCCTCCACCCAGTGGAGCATCCGGGGTAGGGATGTGAGGCTCCACTGGGAACATACTTGGTGCAAATGAGACTGACACAGCCTAACTGGAATTAACTTTATATAGTGCGTAACCAAATGAACCAACATACATAGGAAAATACAATCGAGTAACACAAATAACAGGGTAATGTGGATTCTTCCTCACCCACCCACTAGCACACCTGCGTTCCACCCCCTATCTTCGCCCTAGTGGCCGTTGGTGCACATAGAAGAGTTGGGGCCCTTATAAGCTCTTGCTCCGCAGGGTCACTGAAGCAGCCTGAGCTGTGTAATGTCCGTCACTGGACCTCAGAGTCTTTATTGTGGTGAGGAGACAGGTGCCCTGTGGTGATACAGGGAGAGGTTTGACTTACCCTCACAACACCATTTACCAGGACAGTCCGCAGCAATCTCCTTTCACTGGATTCACCAGACGTCTGGACTCAGTGCTTGTCTTTGCCAGCGGTCCCTCTCTCAGCAGGTGTGATCTTGGGTGAAGTAAGCTCTCTCTGCCAGGTTCTATCTCTGTGCTGTAGTCTCTCAATGCCAGACACATGTCCTCTCTCTGGCTGAGCAAATCGTAACTTCTAGAAACTTTTCCAGGACCTTCTTCTTTAGAGCTGTGCAGCCAGCGTCGTTTTAGGACCTGCGATGATGTCACTAACCATGTGACTCATTTCAGCCAGTCATGTGATCAATGCTCAATGTCTTATTAACAGCATACTGAGTCCATCTACTGGGCATTTCAGATAACGCAGCCGGTGTAACTTCACAAGGTTACATGCTCCCCCTTGAAAAATACTTGCCTTCCACTGGCAAGTCCGAGCCAGGGGCTTAACAAAAATTCAACAGAAAAATGTTTAGCATACATACAGTACAGTTGGCACAGTAATATCCTAGCTAGCTATTTATTTAGGGTAAAGAGTCACTAACATTTACCACTTCAGCTAGTGCATGTAGGAAAGTGGCCATTTTAGATGCTGCTTGTGTCAGCGGGGCATAACTGGGCTCTCCTATATTATCATAAACTAGGGCCCTAGGGGGTTGCCGCACTCTGGTACTGTGTCTCAGTTCTCGCTGTGGGAGAGGATCTTGGGACATCAACTGTGGAACTTCGACTCCTGCCCTCGAAGTAGAGTCTCTAAGGGAAGTTCCAGGCACAAAACATGGACTTTCTGGATTTAAACTTGGAGAACTTTGTGACCCAGGAGAGGTTCCGGGACTTTGTGAAACCACAGGAGTTAAAGGAGGCAATTGCTGTGTTTCTTCTGCGGGTGATGACCACCACTGATCCTCTGCATCGGGAGTTCCCGGGGTCCCCTCTGCCCCATTTCCAGGACTCTCTGCTGGGTTTTCCTCCAGTTCTTCACTACTCTCTTCCTCTTCATCAGCATACACAACTGGAAGCAGATGGTTTCTATGCCAAGCCTTTATTCGGCCCTCCGGGCCCCTAATGTTGTACACTGGCAGTCCTTCCAGTTTGGACACAACCTCAAACAGGGTATCTTTCCATCTGCAGTCAGTTTGTGTTTTCCAGGCACACCAAGATTCCGGAGAAGAACTTTATCCCCTGCTTGAATCTCCCGATATCTCACCTTAGAATCATACCTTCTTTTGTTCCGTTCTTCCATTTTTGCTGCAGCTTGGGTGGCCAACTCATAGGCCCGATGAAGGTTTTGTTTGAGGTTCCTCACATATTGAAAGTGTGAAGTTGAATCTGTTCCATCAGGAGACACTCCCAAACGGACATCTATCGGTAATCGAGCTTCTCTTCCGAACATTAGGAAATAGGGTGAGAACCCTGTAGATTCATGCCTTGTACAGTTGTATGCGTGGACCATGGCTTCCACATGTTTACTCCAAGACCGCTTCTCGACTTGCTTGAGAGTCCCTAGCATATCTAGGAGGGTCCTATTGAACCGTTCTGGCTGTGCATCACCCTCCGGATGATAAGGTGTGGTTCTGGACTTCTGCACCTGCAACATGTCCAACAGCTCCTTGATCAACTTACTCTCAAAGTCTCTACCTTGATCAGAGTGTATCCGATTGGGTAGTCCATAGTGAATAAAATACTTCTGCCAAAGGACTTTGGCTACAGTCATAGCTTTTTGATCTTTAGTGGGGAAGGCTTGAGCATATCTGGTGAAATGGTCCGTTACCACCAGCACATTTCCAATTCCCGCTGTATCGCTCTCAATGCCGAGATAGTCCATGCACACAAGATCCATGGGTCCCGTACTTTTCAGATGACCCATAGGGGCAGCTCTCACAGGCAGGGTCTTCCTCTGGATACACCTCCTGCATGTCTTTACATGTTGCTCGACATGTTCCCTCATGCGAGGCTAATAGAACCGATCTTGTACTAGGCCATAGGTCTTGTCCACCCCGAGATGCCCATGTTGATCGTGGAGAGCTCTCAGGACCATGCCACGGTATCTGTGGGGTAGTACCAATTGTTTTCTGTCAGGGTGATCATGATACTTCACGACCCTATAGAGTACTCCATCTTCAAGATGTAGTCGGCTCCATTCTCTTCGGTATAATTCTCTTTGACTCACAGGTAGAGAAGTCAGCAATTTAGGATTCTTAGTCTTTATTGCTCTGATAACTATCCCAATATACCAGTCCTGCGCTTGAGCCTTCTTCTTGTCTTCTGTGGTTATACTGGACCACTGTTGAAGCATGACTGGAGCATGGAACACCTCAGGCACGGCTTCTGGAGAGTGGCTAATGGAGTCTATCCCCCTTAGCTCGGCAAACTCTTCTTGACTCTCGGCCACCACATACATCTGACAAAAGGCTCCTACCCCCGGCCTAGGGATCTCTTCCCACTCCTCTTCTTCTTGGTGAGGAGGGAGTCTAGGTCTGCGGGACAGGGCATCTGCGCTGACATTCTTGGGCCCAGGCTTGTACTTCAGGCTGAAACTGTAGCTTGATAAGGCAGCCAACCACCTATGTCCTGTGGCATCCAGCTTAGCTGTAGTCTGAATGTAGGTAAGTGGATTGTTGTCAGTCCTTACTTCGAATGTTGCTCCATACAAATAGTCATGTAGCTTATCCACGATGGCCCACTTGAGTGCCAGAAATTCCAATTTATGGACTGGATAGTTCTTCTCTGCACCTGTAAGGCTTCTACTTATGTAAGCCACCGGCCTCAATCCTTCTGGATAACTTTGGTGCAGTACACCCCCTAGACCTTCCATACTGGCATCCACATGGAGGATATATGGTTTCTCAGGGTCTGCATAGGCTAAAACAGGAGCTTCTGTAAGTCTCTTCTTCAATGTCAGAAAGGCATCTTCACATCCTGAAGTCCATTTCTCTCCAAAGGGGTCTTTAGGAGATGGTGCCTTAGCACCCGTTACGTCAGAGGTAATCTTCAGTAGGTCATGTAACTCTCGAGCAATCTTTGAGTAGTCTTTCACAAACCTTCGGTAGTAACCACAGAATCCGAGAAAGGACCGCAACTCACTGATGTTATCTGGTCTTGGCCAATTCAACACTGCTTCAATTTTAGCAGGATCTGTGGCTACTCCTTCAGCGGAGACTATATGCCCCACATAAGTGACAGAGTTCTGGGCAAATCGGCATTTGTCCACTGATAGCTTCAGGCCTTCAGCTTGAAGTCGATCCAACACCTTTAGCAATCTTTGTTCATGCTCCTCTGGTGTCTTCCCGAAAACAATTAGGTCATCTAGATACACTAGACACTCTTTGGGATTCATATCCCCCACAGTTTTCTCCATCAGCCTATGAAAAGTAGCAGGAGCTCCTGTGACTCCCTGTGGCATTCTGGTAAACTGGAAAAACCCCAAAGGGCAGATGAAAGCTGTCTTTTCCTGATCCTCCTTCTTCATGGGTACCTGATAATATCCAGACCTCAAGTCAAGCACACTGAACCACTGGCTGCCAGATAGGGCGTTCAGAAGATCCTCTATCCAGGGCAAAGTCTACTGATCTGGCACAGTCCTCTTGTTCAAAGTACGGTAGTCCACACATAGCCGAACTGAACCATTCTTTTTTCTCACTACCACAATAGGTGAGGCATAGGGGCTCCGAGACTCTGTGATGATGCCTGCTCCTTCCATCTGCTGGAGTATGTCCCGGACATCTTCCACATCTCGAGGGGGTATTCTTCTTGACCTTTCTCTGAAAGGAGTAGAATCAGCAAGTCTTATAGTATGGGTGGCACTCTTAGAACACCCCACGTCCATCTCTGCTCTGGAAAACACTCCCTCTCGGGTGACCAGTTTTGAACGAAGGCTGTCTTTCCACTCCTGTGGTAGAGGAGAATCTTCTAGATCAAAATCTAAAGGTGCTTTCACATGATCCTTCTGTTATGCACTCACAGACATGATGGACGAAACTTGATCCAAAAGGTGTATCACACCAATCTTCTGATGACGATTAATCCGGATTTCCGTGGGGGTTAAATTCTGTACCATCACAGGAAAGCTCCGACACCACCTTTTCCGCCAATCTTTTACCTCAGGTATGAGAGTCCACCCTTTCTTCTGATCCTCTTCAGGCAGAGACTCAATAAGGTATTGTCCAGTTCCCCCCAACATTTCATGGTGCATTGAGGCTATGGCTCGTAAGGTTTTGGTCTCACCAGGCTTCACAAATGCAGGTTCTGTTCCTGAATAGTGGCACGACCCTGGTTTTGTTTCAAGGGCTAGTCGTCTACACTCTTTCCCTAGGACAGGGCTGACCTCCATCAGTTGGTCTAAGGAGACATCTCCCACTTCTGTCAGATAGGCCTTGAATACATCCTGTACCATCTTTGCATTAGTGCCCAATATTATTGGGGCACACACTTACCTGGCTGCAGCGCATATTAAAGCTTCCAGCTCCATAGGACATATTATCCCAGTGTTTAACTGGGGAATAGTTATGGTCACTTTTATGCATCCCTCCACAGGTTGAGCTTGAGAACCAACACCCTATAGCTGAAACTCTCCTGCAGGTTCCATAGGAATGTGTTTCAAATGACGTTCATAGAAGTCTCGGTAGATAATGGTGACTTAAGAATCTGTATCTAGTAGGGTTGTTGCGGGTATCGAAATTTCGATACCCAATCGATACTTTTGTCCCGGTATCGATACGATACCGGGATTTCCGTTTTTTCGATACTGGGCTGCGCTTCTGCGCAGTCTAGTATCTCTGAACATGAGCGCGCTGCTATCGGCGCGCTCATGTTCTCTCTCAGCAGCACGGGGAGAAGGAAGCTGTCCTCCCTCCCCCTGTGCTGCTGCCGCTGCCACCAATGAGAAGAGAGGGGCGGAGGAGGGGCGGCAATGAGAAGAGAGGGGCGGAGTAGGGGCGGCAATGAGAAGAGAGGGGGTGGAGGAGGGGCGGCAATGAGAAGAGAGGGGCGGAGGAGGGGCGGGCGCACTGCGCCACCAATGATAGGATTACTATCGGAGCGATGGGAGGAGACATCAGCTTCACTAGTGGGCGTTCCTTTTCCCTGCGCTGCGATTGGACAGCGCTACAGCCAGGGAGAAGGAACGCCCACTAGTGAAGCTGATGTCTCCTCCCATCGCTCCGATAGTAATCAGCAGCATGTGGAGCAGGAGAGGAGACAGTAATGGGGCACTGCGGGCGAACGGAGCGGCGCCCAGGACTAAATGGTGAGTGCTGAGACATCGCTGGGCGCCGCTCTGTGTGGCCTAATAGTGAAAGTCTGGACTCATATACAGTAGTCAGTCTTTAACACATACAGGAGGCGGGTGCCGGCAGCAGAATCGCATTGCCGGCACCCTGCCCCTGACAGGGAGCTGCGATCAGCGGCAGTTAACTGCCGCTGATCTGCTAGTACCCGCCTCCTGTATAAAGGGGTAAAATCATTGGTGGTGCAGTGTGCCCCCCCCCTCAATCCCCCCATCCCATTAAAATCATTGGTGGCACAGTGCGCCGGCCCCTTTCAACCCTCCAGTATTAAAATCATTGGTGGCAGTGGCCACAGGGACCTCTCCACTCCCCCTCATTGGTGGTGCAGTGGCAGCTTCTGATCGGAGCCCCAGCTGTGTAAGCCTGGGGCTCCGATCGGTTACCATGGCAGCCAGGACGCTACAGAAGCCCTGGTTGCCATGGTAACATCCCTGATGCTGTGTGCACAAAACACAGAGCAGCAGGGACAGTGTGGAGTCCTATTCACCCTGATAGAGATCTATCAGGGTGAATAGGAAAAGGGATGAAAGATCCCAGGTTCTAGCCCCTAAGGGGGGAAATAGTTATTAAATAAAAAGTGAAAAAAAAAAAAAACACTAAAATATGAAGTATAAATCACCCCCCTTTTCCCAATTTCACATATAAAATATATAAATAAACATATTACATCGCCACGTCAGAAAAGTCCAAACTATTAAAATATAAAAAAAAAATCTAGGTGGTGAATGCCGGAACAGAAAAAATAAAATAAAAACTGCGCGATTCGCCATTTTTAAAAATGAGGAATGCACGTGGCTTTTTTTGTTTATTTTTTTCGCGTGGTATCGAATGGTATCGAGTATCGCAATACTTTTTCATGGTATCGAAACCGAATCAAAAATTTGGTATCGCAACAACTCTAGTATCTAGCAATGCTGAAGCCTGAATTCCTTCTACTTGCACGTGTATCAAAGATTTAGGCCCAATCTTGGCTCCTACAGATAACCCATATGTAGGCCGGGTCTTCCTTCGCTTGTAAGACCTGGTCATTTGAGTCTCCTCAAGCTCAGTTGTCAGCACCTCCACATCCACCTCCATGGAGTTCGCAGAGCACTCCCGCTGAAAATGCCCTGACTTTCCACATTTAAAGCAATCCCCTCGGCGGGGTGAATCCTCAGGAAACAGTTTTTTCTGAGTCTTCCTGTGTTGCCCCCCACTTCCAGGGGGAGGATCTGCTCTCTCTGGTGGTGACTTGCATAAGAACTCCAATTCAGCCACCTTCTTCCTAAGAGCTGACAGTTCTGTATCCTCTTTCTCCTTCTGTAGGGGTGGACACATCTGGTCTTCCAATCTCCTGGCTGTATTTATTAAGGTGGAATAAGGCAGGACTTTATCATCCAACTTGGCTCTCAGCAGAATCATAATTGGATTATTGATTAAGCCACCTCTCTGAATTTGCTTAGATAGCCGAGCATCCAACTCAGAGGCAGGAACTGCTCCTTTATGGAATAACTTTCCAAGCGATAGCTGTAACCGGTTGATATAGTCAGTGGCTTTTTCATGCTCCTTCTGCTTAGTGGCTAGGAACTTAACCAGCAGATCATCCAAATCTTCTGATTTCCCATAAGCATCCTGCAAAACTTGTAGATAGTCGTGCACAGTAGCTTGCCCATTTACTCCCTTGTACAGTCTTATCATGTCTGTAAACGAAGACTCTCCACCAACCGCTGTTTCTTTATGGTATCCGTACAAGACCATTCCTCCAACAACTGCATAGCATTATCCTTCCAGACCTCAAAAGGCTCTTCTCCTGAAGGAAGAGGCTGATTCCCAGAAAACACCTTTAGTTTGCGGTAACTATGGGTGTGGTTTGCCGTCACTATGGCTTCTGAGAGTTTCTGTAGTATGTCCGATACATCACTACCTCCTGTAGGCGGGGTGCGGACTTCAGGGTTGTCTGGTTTCAGTAATGCTGTAGATGGATGAAATTCTGCTTTAGGAGTAATCATCCCCTGTTCTCTAGGAGGATGGGCAGCTTGTTTAGGAATGGCTCCGGCCTTTCCGGAGATGGGAGTCAGGAGCTTAGAATAATTTTCTGTGACATAATCTCTCTGTTCTAATTTAAAGGGTTGTTGCAGCGAGACCCTTTCTTTCTTCTCAAGTAGAGCGTACACTAAAGAGCATCCTTCATCCGGGGCTCCATATAAATGAATGTTGGTAGGCACCTCATGGTCTCCCAAGTCCATATGACAATATATTAACATGTAAGTTTGGCCTTCAGAATCCTGCAGGATATCCCTGACGGTCGCCATTTCTATTCCCAATCGAAGTTCTATACACAAGATGACGTGATTCATCTCACAGCAGGATGGGACTCTGCATAACATCACAGCTTGCTGCAATGGTACATTTCTTTGCTGGGCCCACTCTTTTGCAAAGGAGGGAGTGGCCTGAGGATTTAATCTATTCTCACTGGTTGTACCCCAATTGATCTCAGCAGTGCCTCCATATGTAACAGGGTTTTGGGGGCGCCCCCTAGTGTCTATGGGGTCCCTAACCCTAGTTAACTCACTATGCCTGACAGGCGGATCCTGAGCCTCCGCTATCTGGGAGTTGGGGTACATGTCTGCGGCAGTGCCTCCACCCAGTGGAGCATCCGGGGTAGGGATGTGAGGCTCCACTGGGAACATACTTGGTGCAAATGAGACTGACACAGCCTAACTGGAATTAACTTTATATAGTGCGTAACAAAATGAACCAACATACATAGGAAAATACAATCGAGTAACACAAATAACAGGGTAATGTGGATTCTTCCTCACCCACCCACTAGCACACCTGCGTCCCACCCCCTATCTTCGCCCTAGTGGCCGTTGGTGCACATAGAAGAGTTGGGGCCCTTATAAGCTCTTGCTCCGCAGGGTCACTGAAGCAGCCTGAGCTGTGTAATGTCCGTCACTGGACCTCAGAGTCTTTATTGTGGTGAGGAGACAGGTGCCCTGTGGTGATACAGGGAGAGGTTTGACTTACCCTCACAACACCATTTACCAGGCCAGTCCGCAGCAATCTCCTTTCACTGGATTCACCAGACGTCTGGACTCAGTGCTTGTCTTTGCCAGCGGTCCCTCTCTCAGCAGGTGTGATCTTGGGTGAAGTAAGCTCTCTCTGCCAGGTTCTATCTCTGTGCTGTAGTCTCTCAATGCCAGACACATGTCCTCTCTCTGGCTGAGCAAATCGTAACTTCTAGAAACTTTTCCAGGACCTTCTTCTTTAGAGCTGTGCAGCCAGCGTCGTTTTAGGTCCTGCGATGATGTCACTAACCATGTGACTCATTTCAGCCAGTCATGTGATCAATGCTCAATGTCTTATTAACAGCATACTGAGTCCATCTACTGGGCATTTCAGATAACGCAGCCGGTGTAACTTCACAGGGTTACATATCTTTGCACAAAAAGGCTGTATTTCAAATGGCTGTATTTCAAATGACTGTATTTCATATGCCTAATTCAAACCCCTGTATGTAGGGTGGTATCTCACACGGTCTGAACCTGTGTAGGCCTGAAGTAAATATATCTTTGCACAAAAAGGCAGTATTTCAAATGGCTGTATTTCAAATGCCTGATTCAAACCCCTGTATGTAGGGCGGAATCTCACACGGTCTGAACCTGTGTTGGCCTGAAGTAAATATATCTTTGCACAAAAAGGCTGTATTTCAAATCTCTGTATTTCAAATGCGGTGGGCAGTAGGAGGCGTACTGTCTAGAGGACGGCCGCTCCGCTTTTGCACCCTGCTCCCTCTTCTGCTGTGCTGGTGGCTCTGTGCAACCACCGCCTCTTCCTCCGAACTACATCTGTCACTCGCATGACCTTGATTCCATGTGGGGTCGAGGACCTCATCGTCCTCCACATCATCTTCCACCCAGTCTTCACCCCTGACTTCCTTGTCGGTCTGCACGCTTTCGAAAGCCCCAGCAGTTGGCACCTATGTTTCGTCATCATCCGAGACATGCTGCAATGGTCCTCCCATGTATTCATCTTGAAAAATAAGTGGTTGGGCATCGGTGCACTCAATCTCTTCCACTTCTGGGGCAGGGCTAGGTGGATGGCCCTGGGAAACCCTGCTAACAGAGTCATCAAAAAGCAGAAGAGACTGCTGCATGACTTGGGGCTCAGACTGCTTGGCTGATTTGCAAGGGGGTGAGGTGAAAGACTGATGGACATCGGCTGCAGGTGCCAACTGTGGTCTTTCAGCAGGAGACTGGGTGGGAGACAATGTGAAGGAACTGGATCCACTGTCAGCAACCCAATCTACTATCGCCTGTACTTGTTCAGGCCTCACCATTCGTAGAGCAGCATTAGGCCCGACCAAATACCGCTGCAGGTTTTGTTGCCTACTCGCACCTGAGGAAGGGGTTTCACTTCTGCGTGTAGCTGGCACAGATCGACCACGTCCTCTCCCTGCAACAGGAGCTCCAGCAGCACCACGACCTGGGCCACGGCCCTTATTTGACGCTCTCCTCATATTTTTTGAATTTAGGATCTTGCCCTAAATGGGTGTTTAATTAATAGTAAAAAAGAACGACAGTATGTAAAGGGTGTATCTCACTTGGCCTGAACCAGACTAGGCCTCAATTAAAGCTTTCTTTGCAGAAAAAGGCTGTATTTCAAATGGCTGTATTTCAAATGGCTATTTCAAACCCCTGTATGTATAGAGGGGATCTCACACGCCCTGAATCAGTGTAGGCTTGAAGTAAATATATCTTTGCACAAAAAGGCTGTATTTCAAATGGCTGTATTTCAAATGCCTAATTCAAACCCCTGTATGTAGGGGGGTATCTCACACGGTTTGAACCTGTGTAGGCCTGAAGTAAATATATCTTTGCACAAAAAGGCAGTATTTCAAATGCCTGATTCAAACCCCTGTATGTAGGGGGGTATCTCACACGGTCTGAACCTGTGTAGGCCTGAAGTAAATATATCTTTGCACAAAAAGGCTGTATTTCAAATGGCTGTATTTTTATATCCTGTGGACGCAGATACAATTGTGCAGGGGCGCCCAGGAACCAGGTGAATTGACATGGTGACTGGGATCCCATTAAAGGGGCCTGTCTGGCGCCTCTATCAAAAGTCCAGGGTGATGCAAGGTCGCACAGCCTTAACCACCTCAGCTCCCCTAGCTTAAACACCTTTAATGACCAGACCACTTTTTACAATTCTGCACTACACTACTTTCACGGTTTATTGCTCGGTCATACCCAAATGAATTTTACCTCCTTTTCTTCTCACTAATAGAGCTTTAATTTGGTGGTATTTCATTGCTGCTGACATTTTTACTTTTTTTGTTATTAATCGAAATTGACCGTAATTTTTGCAAAAAAAATGAAATTTTTCACTTTCAGTTGTAAAATTTTTCTAATAAAACTACATTTCTATATAATTTTTTCTCAAAATTTATTGTTCTACATGTCTTTTATAAAAAAAAAAAGCAATAAGTGTATATTTATTGGTTTGCGCAAAAGTTATAGCGTTTACAAACTATGGTACAAAAATGTGAATTTCCACATTATGAAGCAGCTCTGACTTTCTGACTACCTGTCATGTTTCCTGAGGTTCTACAATGGCCAGACATTAAAAACACCCCACAAAATGACCCCATTTCGGAAAGTAGACACCCTAAGGTATTCGCTGATAGGCATAGTGAGTTCATAGAACTTTTTATTTTTTGTCACAAGTTAGCAGAAAATTATGATTTTTATATATATTTTTTTTTTCTTACAAAGTCTCATATTCTACTAACTTGTGACAAAAAATAAAAACTTCCATGAACTCACTATGCCCATCACAAAATACCTTGGGGTGTCTTCTTTCCAAAATGGGGTCACTTGTGGGGTAGTTATACTGCCCTGGCATTTTAGGGGCCCTAATGCGTGAGAAGTAGTTTGAAATCCATATGTGTAAAAAATGCCCTGTGAAATCCTAAAGGTGCTCTTTAGAATTTGGGCCCCTTTGCCCACCTAGGCTGCAAAAAAGTGTCACACATGTGGTATTGCCGTACTCAGGAGAAGTAGGGCAATGTGTTTGGGGGTGTCTTTTTACATATACCCATGCTGGGTGAGATAAATATCTCTGTCAAATGACAACTTTGTATAAAAAAAATGGGGAAAATTTACTTTTAGAGAGATATTTCTGCCCTGGCATTTTAGGGGCCCTAATGCGTGAGAAGTAGTTTGAAATCCAAATGTGTAAAAAATGCCCTGTGAAATCCTAAAGGTGCTCTTTAGAATTTGGGCCCCTTTGCCCACCTAGGCTGCAACAAAGTGTCACACATGTGGTATCACCGTACTCAGGAGAAGAAGGGCAATGTGGTTTAGGGTGTCTTTTTACATATACCCATGCTGGGTGAGAGAAATATCTCTCTAAAAGTCAACTTTTCCCATTTTTTTTATACAAAGTTGTGATTTTAGAGAGATATTTCTCTCATCCAGCATGGGTATATGTAAAAAGACACCCCAAAACACATTGCCCTACTTCTCCTGAGTACGGCGATACCACATGTGTGACACTTTTTTGCAGCCTAGGTGGGCAAAGGGGCCAAAATTCCAATGAGTATCTTTTAGGAGGGCATTTTTAGACATTTGGATTCCAGACTTCTTCTCACACTTTAGGGCCCCTAAAATGCCAGGGCAGTATAAATACCCCACATGTGACCCCATTTTGGAAAGAAGACACCCCAAGGTATTCCATGAGGGGCATGGCGAGTTCATAGAAGATTTTATTTTTGGCACAAGTTAGTGGAAATTGTTTTTTTTTAGTTTTTTCTCACAAAGTCTCCCTTTCCGCCAACTTGGGACAAAAATTTAAATCTTTCATTGACTCAATATGCCCCTCAGCGAATACCTTGGGGTGTCTTCTTTCCAAAATGGGGTCATTTGTGGGGTGTTTGTACTGCCCTGGTATTTGAGGGTCTCCACAATCATTACATGTATGGCCAGCATTAGGAGTTTCTGCTATTCTCCTAATATTGAGCATACGGATAATGAGATTTTTTTTTTCCGTTCAGCCTCTGGGCTGAAAGAAAAAATGAACGGCACAGATTTCTTCATTCGTATCGATCAATGTGGATGAAAAAATCTCTGCCAAAAAAAAAAAGGAGGGGAAAGGCGTCTTGCAGCGAAATCTCGTCTTGCAGCACCGCATACACCGACTTTTGTGTAATCTGACAGCAGCGCAATGCTTCTGTCAGAATGCACATCAGTGCTGCAGCTCGTTCATCGGTTGGTCCAGCTAGAAGGTAAAAAAAAAAAACAGGCCGCAACTCAATAAATTTATTAACATTAACTTTATATAACATTTGAACAGAACATAACTTTTATAAACTTTATTGAACTTTTGGAACAGAACGTGAACTTTTTTGCTTACCGGTGATTTTTTTTTTTTTTTTACCTTTTATAGGACAAACCTCTCCTTCCCCATGGGACAATGTGCAAAGCGCAAATCGCCCAGAGATGTGGCGAAGTACATTATGCACTTTGTCCCAGGTGAAAGGAGAGGTTTGCAGCAGCTGTGAGTGAAAGGGCCCAAATAGCCCTGTGTGCCTGTCCTGTGTAACGCAATCCCTATGCTAAGTGTACCTGTTTGTGGTACTTCCGGAAACACTCCCCTAAGCATAGGGCAGGGTGGTCAGGGCAGTCAGAACAGAAATAGCGGGTGTCACGCCTTATTCCACTCCTGCTACAGACACAGCATCTTTTTCGGGGTGGCGCTTGGGTTGAGGTACCAGAAACGACACTGGGGAAATGTCGCTCGTGTAGACGGCTCACTACTCTGGTGGATGGGGCCACGGAACCTCCTGGATACAGGAGGGTCTCGATGATCTCTTCCTGAAATTTGAGGAAGGATCCTGTTCTCCCAGCCTTACTGTAGAGAACAAAACTATTATATGCAGCCAATTTAATCAAATATACAGACACCTTCTCATACCAGTGTCTGGTGTGGCGGGACACTAAATAAGGAGCCAACATCTGGTCATTGAAGTCCACCCCTCCCATGAGCAAATTATAGTCGTGGACTGAGAGGGGCTTTTCAATGACACTGGTTGCTCGTTCTATTTGTATTGTCGTGTCTGCGTGAATGGAGGAGAGCATGCAAACGTCACGCTTGTCTCTCCATTTCACCGCGAGAAGTTCTTCATTACACAAGGCAGCACTCTCCCCCCTTGCAAGACGGGTGGTAACGAGCCGTTGGGGGAAGCCCCGGCGACTAGGTCGCGCGGTGCCACAGCAGCCAATCTATTCTAGGAACAAATGCCTGAAGAGGGGCACACTTGTGTAAAAATTGTCCACATAAAGATGGTACCCCTTGCCAAATAAGGGTGACACCAAGTCCCAGACTGTCTTCCCACTGCTCCCCAGGTAGTCAGCGCAACCGACCGGCTCCAGGGTCTGATATTTACCCTCATAGACTAGAAATTTGTGCGTATAGCCTGTGGCCCTTTCACAGAGCTTATACAATTTGACCCCATACCGGGCGCGCTTGCTTGGGATGTATTGTTTGAAGCCAAGGCGCCCGGTAAAATGTATAAGGGACTCGTCTATGCAGATGTTTTGCTCAGGGGTATACAAATCTGCAAATTTGGTGTTAAGGTGGTCTATGAGGGGCCGAATTTTGTGGAGCCGGTCAAAAGCTGGGTGGCCTCTGGGACGAGAGGTGCTGTTGTCGCTAAAGTGCAGGAAACGCAGGATGGTCTCAAATCGTGTCCTGGACATGGCAGCAGAGAACATGGGCATGTGATGAATTGGGTTCGTGGACCAATATCACCGCAATTCATGTTTTTTTGTCAGGCCCATGTTGAGGAGAAGGCCCAGAAAAGTTTTAAATTCGGAAACTTGGACGGGTTTCCACCGGAAAGACTGGGTTGGCGGCTATAAATTGAGTGGCATACCGATTTGTTTCTGCCACGACTAAGTCCAAGAGCTCCGCAGTCAAGAACAGCTCAAAAAACCCCAGTGCCGATCCGATCTGAGCTGTCTCAACCCGAACTCCAGACTGGGCGGTGAAAGGGGGAACTACAGGTGCGGCTGAAGTTGGGGGCTGCCAATCAGGGTTTGCCAGAACCTCAGGGACTCTAGGGGCTCTACGGGCCTGTCTGTGCTGTGGCTGCGACGGGGGAACTAATGCACGTGCCACCGTACCAGCTTCAACTGCCCTTCTGTGCTTGCCACTTCACCATGTTGTACGGCAGTGCTGGTACTAGGTCCAGGATGGGCTGCGCTGCTGGTGTATGCCTCACCACGTAATTCGACAGCGCCAGCCCCACTCTGCTGCCCTTGAAGCGGATCTTGCGCAACCTGTGGTCTAGCAACACCGGGCCAGGTACGCCTGGTGGTATCAGGGACCTCAACCTCCTCGTCCAAACTTTGGGTCAGACTGCCACTGCTTTCTACAGGTTCATATTCTGACCCGCTGGATTCGTCAGATGAGGGTTCCCATTCCTCATCTGACTGGGTCAGAATCCTGTAGGCCTCTTCAGAAGAATACCCCTTATTTGCCATTTGGTCAACTAAATTTAGGGGGTATTCCCTGAGACTACCCAAGAAAAAAAGCAAGCCTGTCTTACAAATGGGAGGCTAGCGAAGCACCGGAAGCCGCTGCGATTGATAAAAAATACCAAAACTGACTTTTTTTTTAGTGCCGCAGCGCTTGTAAAGTGATTGTGCAGTGATCAAAAAAAATAATAATTTTTTGTCACTGCGGCGGGGCGGGTGTGGGTGAACGCACGTGTGGGCGACCAATTAGGCCTGATCGGGCGAACTAAGGTGACACTAATACTATTATAGATCTGACTGTGATCAGTTCTGATCACTTACAGATACTATAAAAGTACCAATGCTGCTTAGCGATACGCTAATCAGCGAATCAGTGACTGCGGTGCGGTGGGCTGGGCGCTAACCGACGCTAACTACCTAACAAAGGGGCCTAAACTATCCTAAACCTAACCGTCAATACTAGTGGGGAAAAAAAGTGACAGTTTACACTAATCACTTTTTTCCCTTTCACTAGGTGAATGACAGGGGTGATCAAGGGGTGATCAAAGGGTTAATTGGGGTGATGGGGGGTGATCTGGCCTAAGTGTAGTGTTGGGTGTACTCACAGTGATGTGTGCTCCTCTGCTGGGACCAACTGACGAAAAGGACCAGCAGAGGAGCACAGAAGCCATTTAACACATTATATTTATAAATATAAGGTGTTAGATGGCTTGTGATTAGATTTTTTGAAAATCACCAGCCTGCCAGCGACGATCATTGGCTGGCAGGCTGGTGACGAAATACTCCTCTAACTTTTGCCGGCCCGCAATGCGCATGTGCGGGCCGGCTGTGAGCGTAATCTCGTTTCTCGCGAGATGACGCGCCGGCGCGTCCAGGAGGAACAAAACGACCGCCTCCGGAACGCAATCCTGCGTTAGGCGGTCCGGAGGCGGTTAAAGGGAATGTATCATAAGAAAATGACTTGTTGTTTAAATCACTTTTTTATGTTTAACATATTTTTTAATAATTTTTGATGACGATTTCTTTAAATTTCTATGTCACTTTTTATAGTTAAACAAAAAAAAATATCCTGCAGTTTTCGAACTGGCCACTATGTCTAATAATTGGCGCCACTTCTTGGTCTGTTTGGATCACTTTACTGTAGTTACCTGCTTATCTATCATTTTAATCCTACCTGTAATGATATCACCTCTGTGTATTGATAAGACAGGATCCACCATTCACAATAGGTGATTGTCAGAGCTTATTTGTTCTTTCCTTGTACAATGACCTCTGCACAGGTCACAGAGCATGACCAGAAA